>NW_025765351.1:0-190867 GCF_003918875.1 Haliotis rubra | reverse complement strand
TATGGGGTTATTGTATTTAGGTGTACGGAGATAATGGCTCTCCTGTCCTTTCCCTATTCTTCACAGCTGGGTTGATCAAGACATAGTCAAATTACCTGTCCAAGGTTTACTGCATGTTGTTGCACTCCAACTAGGTGTTTGCTGCATTTATGTGGCCCCCATCTGGTCATTTACCAACAGATTCGTGGGTTCATGCGAGGGGTTGGGTGTACTGCACACTAGGGTAGCAAATAACACTGAAAGGTCTGCACACAAAGTTAACTCCATGTTTTTGCCCTAGGGACAGGTGGGTTTCGACCCCAGGGCTACCAGATAACAATCTGGCCCTCAACAGCCCACCGTAGTAAACCACGATACTCTTTATGAACGCATGGCCAGTAAAAGCATGAACCAAATCCATGATCAAGGTCATAACCACATGTCCCCGAAACAACCCAAACAACAAAACCAACACTCATCCCTTAGAACACATAGACGGTAAACAGTCCATGGTGTCATATTCTCCTCAGCGACAGCATCAACCCGCAACCGAGGCAATGACACACCTACAGACAGACGACATTGAAACCGGTTCAGCCGAGGAGGAGTGAGCAGCCAACACAAACACCAATATTCAGCCACAGCGACATTGTTGGCCTACACACAACCACAGACACAGCCAATACAAGCAGTCAAAATGAACCAAACAATGAAGGACCGTAAAACAACCAGAGCATCACAGATGGCGTCCAAACCCCAGCAATGTAACCCAAGACCGTTCACTCACGAAGACAATACAATACGAAACAGGCCACCAGCCCGCCGAAAACCAAGGCAGACTCACCACACATCACGATGACCATGCCACACCCGCACGGACACCATTGACTTCACACCATCCAGATTCAGTTATGACAGGAAAATTAGCCAAAATTTAAAGAAACTAAAATACGCAGTTTTAAAAATTGGCAAGTTTAAATTTTACTTTGAAAGTTTTGGGACATACGTATCCTCAGGACGGATGACATAGGAGGAGAAGGACAAGCGATATCGGGACATGTTTAAACATCTGTGCTTTAAAAAATACAGTAACGTTTCAGCAAACTGAAACAACCCATTACTGACATCCACATGCCGACGGTGACAGCAAAGCCCTATGCATGTCTCTGGGAGTGAACAGTCAGTAAATTTCTAATGATGTAGTTCGATTTCTAGGTTGTCAAAGAGTCTTGTTAGTAGGCAGAGTGAGTGAATTAATATTTATCGTCATATCGGCAATATTTCAGCCATATCATGACGGTGAACATTTTATAATTATATTAAAGATGAATAAAGTTAGAAATTAAAAACATGTTGACGAAGAACAGTAAAACTACTTAGTGTATCACAGATATCCATTTAAACTAGCAATTAAATCCTAAAATATTGAACTATAAAATGACAATACAATATAAAACAGGCTATGAATTGCCGACGACTGAAGGTAGATCACCATGCTAGGACCATGGGATCTCTTATTATGCTTTTTGTTTCCTGCATGGACCCCAGATGGATTTACACCATCTCTTCAGCTGTCAGTAAAGCTTAGACAATGTAGCCATAAGTTAAAATAACACTTATCTTTACGTCAAAAATAATGGTATGTTTAAATTTCCTTGAATGTTTCTTAGATCTTACGTACCCCAACAGAGGACAATAATTTTACAATGGTCAACCCCTGTGAGGATACAGCCACTAACAATTCTAGCTGTTTCAACTAAACTACTAGTTTATTATATATATATATATCTATTTTCTACAATTCATTCAACAAATCTAATTTATAAAATGCACAACTAAATGAAAACTGATATTATTAAAAAAGATCCCTTTTCATCGTTCGTGATTTGAAGAAGCTATCCCCAGATGGAATATTAATACAGCCAAGCAGGACATGCTTTGACTGTGATTTTTCTATCACAAGGGATGCAAACGGAGGATCCTCACCTTTTAACAGGTATTCATGAGTATATCTAGTATGGCCAATACAATATCGTCAAGGATGACCTTTCAAATCTGGACTGACAACCTAAGCAGGTATAACTAAATATAAGGCTTATTGTATGTAATTTATTAAGTCCTACTTTGAGTGTTAGTAGGTAGACATAAAATTGAAGTTCTTTACCACCAACATTCTTGGATAAAAATACAGAATATTGAAGATGATAATTATATTTAATATGATATTTATTAATTTGATGATTTCGGCGGTTCCACCACAACAGCAGCCGCCAGCTCATCCCGCAACTTAATCTCGCATAGGGCCGGAATATCGCGGGTTTCTCACCATACAAGGAGTGAGTTAAAATTTATCGTCACACGGCACATTTCAGCCTGGCTAATGCGACCATAATCACCACCTTAAGGCTACAGCAGAATGATAAATGGCAAAACCCGTCGAACTGTACCACGAACCGTGACTAACCATCCCAAATCAAAACAGCACCAAATCCACATCAGCTTCAAACATGCATTTTGCCATCAGCCGCCGCAAAACAAGTACATACACGCACCAAACCCAATGCTAAAACCGTACGGCCGGAGGCCGCAGCATCGCTGTTTTGCTTTCCGCGAAGACAAAAGCCTGGGTTGAAGTGCTGGTCATGGGCGATGATACAAGCAAATTGACCAGATAAAGGTATGATTGTACTCGAACACCAACTCAATGACCGACCACCGGACAGATGAACCATTTAACCGAGCTTGTACCAAACCGTCCAGCCGCAATGCCGACTGGTCACCACGCACCCTTGAAACGGTCAAGAGAAATGCTGGACTAGTCGCCACGCGATCCCAGTTCCAAGGCTGTTAATCATCGCAGTCTGGTGAGAGGAAGGCAACCACCAGAATGGGCGCCGAACACAGACCGGGACGTAACACCAAACAAGTCACAAAGCAGATCAGCTACAGAGAAGTCCAAAGAAACAAACCCCGGTCCTCACCCAACAGCCCCGGAAGTGCCTAGCCTCCTCACCGTTCCACCACATCTTGATTGTTGTGCTTGCTGACTGTTCAACTATATCGCAGTAACAAAGAACAGTGCTGAAACTCTTCATCCTTCGTCAAAGACGTGCTACAGTAAATCACCATAATTAGGGACCATGGGACTTACAGTACATTGCTTCCTGCATGGACCCTTTAGATGGACATAATTCATCCCCTTCAGCCATTAGCAATTTTAGATAATCTAGCCATAAATTAAACGTCCACTATGGAAATGTTAAACCTGGATCATCTGTAAAACAACATTTCCACCAAAACAAGGGTCTGCGGATTACGATTTCGGCACCACCATGAGCTTTATCGATGACGCTGTGACCGATAGAGCGTAAACGTTGTCGAACTGTGTTGGATGGATACGGCATAGTCCTAGGATGGTTCTGGTGTCATCACGCCCGAAACCGGCGAAGATAATACCCTATTCATATGTCCTGTCGAGGTTGTTAAGACCGGACGTCCAGAACGTGGCCAATCGATGACGTCATTTTGTGTTCTGGTAGCGTCTCACCATTGCAGAAATGGCGTTCCGGTGGTGTGGAAATGTGCAGCCACTTGTCGTTGAGACATTTCCCACGGACTATCCTAATGGCTCTCATGACGTTGTGCAGACGTGGAGCCTTTTGGCATACAGGTTTCAATAGCTGTTCACTTTTTGAACGATCGTAAGGGTAGTTGATATTCAGTTGTTTTGAGTTAGGTCCGGAACGAAGCTCACCTCTCCATTTTGAGAGTCCAAAATTGTCTGTTAGTTTCCATGAATTATTGATGATAAAATCCACAAATAGCAAAATACCTTTCGGTTCTGTTTATTTTACAATTTCGGTTGAAAATATCGAACGCTCTTTTAGTTATGCACCGGAAACGAAATGATTACGACGGCGGACAATAGACGGATCGAGGAGGTCTCGAACCTACTAGTTCCTTGTGTTTCCAACAGTGCCAGAGTAATGCACACACACACATTCAACTACAATGTTCAAACATATCATGCAGTTTTTGTACATTCAACAATAGGTACTTGTGGCTAATGGGAATCAATCTTTATTCATACTGAAGGCCACGGGCCCATAGTATAAGAACATAGTACATAATATCATAGAAAAGAATAAAAAATAGTCAAATCAATAATATGTCATATTGCATCAAAAATTTTAACTCACAACACGCGAAGTGATATGCATCTTTCTACACAATTAAGATCACAAAATGTACAAATTCTATTTTCCTCTCTATTTTATGATATCTCCTGTTTCTGATTGCTAAGTCATGTGAGGAACACTCTAAACCGAGAGCAAAAGCCTTCGAAATTTTTGATATTTATGACAGCAGATAATTCTCTGCATATAGCGGGATTGAAACATTCGTAATGAAGTGCGGCTGAACCATCGCCACTTTCCCCGGCCAAACCGAACATTTTATACATCTCCTCCCATCCCTTCCGACCCTCCGCAACCTGGCCCGGTACAACCTCTCATGGTGTGTCTGCCAAGGCACACTCAGTCTCATCCCCGGCCAAACACCTACTTCCAAGAAATCCATTTAACCTTGCGCTGCGCCGGCATGGTTTCTATCACCATGCCCACCAGACACGTACAATTCCTCCCACCCATCCCCACAGCACCCCATCTTCTGCAAACCGAGAAGTTGAAACAATGGCACCAACATCCGTTAATGTGTCAGGCTCTGATTGGCCTAACGCCGCCATCCGCCACGCCTTTATTCCAAACATCGCTCAATATTACTCATGGACTCGACGAAGTGGTGAATTTGTACAAATCCAAGGCCATTTTATTTTCCTACTGCCAAAGTCGCCGGAGATAAAGTTTTATTTATCCATGCCTTTAACCCAAACCAACCATTCGGCGCTAAACCTATCTACCTGCATCAAGAATATGCAGTGCAAAACGTAAGCAAAATACAATGTAGACCTTTAGACAAGTGAGATAAAACAGACTAAAGTGAGACGGACAATAAACAGCACCATATCATACACCTAAGTCAATAATAATTCTTCCTTTGCGAATATTTTACAAAATGTGATCATGCGAGTTTTGGTAACAAAATCTCACAAACTGTAGCTATTCTGTAAGACAATACACAAGAGTACTTCAAGCAATGTTATAACCCTTTTAATGTTAGCCTTTAACACGTCCCTCCACGCCGTGCCTCAAACGGTACACAAGGCATCCCACCTGAACCGTTCCAAAGCATAACCAGGCAGCCATTTTACGCGACCACCCACCCCGCCCTCCTTCCAATGGTCACACGATCGTACTTCCATCAACCCACGTCCATTCTTCCTTAAAAGGAGTCCTAGGTCCAGGCTCAAGCCATAGTGTGTCGACGTTAGCTGCAAACAGAAACGGATAATGTTACCTGCACTTCGGAGGAGTGGAGTGAAGCTCTTTGATCGTGAGCCGAGCGATTTGTTCTTGGTGCATTTTATATGTGAATAGTATATGCTTGAACCATCTATGTGTGAATATAGTACAAGGTTGATACTGGAATTATCTCCTATTATCCCTATCATCATACCCTCGATTATCATTATTGTGCAAAATATCTTATACATAAGATCTTACATGTTGTAAGATGCGGGTCATTTGTACTTATGGTGGTAAAAGCTAAAATACCGTTAATACTGTGAGAGTAGTCATCTTCATTCTTTTTTATCTTGAAACGATAAATGCTGGGGTTAGTGCAGACATGGTCCAACCTGACGTGGGTAGTAGCTTGAGCACCTTTATGACCTAGAGAGCTATGCCAGCTGAACGAGGCTGTAGGGGCTACCTGCTGGACAGGTCAGTGCAGGTCAGACTAATTTGGCCAGCAACTTCCTATATAAAAGGTTGGCGTAGGGCCAACAACCTCTATCCAGAAAGGTTGTTACAGAACCTCGCTCGTATTATCAACACAAGTACGAGGTACAACCTATGCCTGCTTAGGACATACAAGCTGAGACCCAACTCAACCTCCTAACGGATTCTAGTTCTAATTAGAGGACGACAGGTACAAGTATTGAGGTCTCATTAAATACATCATGAAATTCAACACCTGTTAAGAGGTATTTGGTAAGAAGAAGTCCCAGTACTCCAGAATGTGAATCTAAGCGATACACTGGCGTAGAAATACAGGAAGAGGGAGAAAGATGCTCTACAAAGCGTACAATATCAGTCAAGGCATCAGCGCAGGGAGAGTACACTAGCAGACGAGGAATTCAAAAGCGCCAAGAGAGACAAGAGAGCCTACATTGACAGTCTGATCTGACAAGCAGAGGAGTGAGTGAGTTCAATGCACGTATCGGCAATATTACAGCCATATAGCGATGTCGTTGTAATTATTTGTAAATATCTGTCGACAATGGTACAGAGTAACAAGATTCGATCAGCAGATAGATATATTTAAAACTGGGGTAACTATATTCTAAAATACTTTCACTATATGATGACGACAATATAAAACAGGCTATAGATCGCCAACAACCGAAGGTAGATCACCAATACCGCCGAATCATGGGACTTACAGTGCCTTTGCTACCTGCATGGACCCTAGTTGATCTACACCATCCCTTCAGCCGCTGACGATTGTAGGAAAAGTTTAGACGACTCTGAAAGAAACGCACCACTACGCTTCAAAACCGGTACTGAAATTTAACTTCGGAGCTCTGGACCTACAGGAAGCTGCGTGGATAGGGAAGCCTGAAGGACCTTGGTACTTGGTGACAAAGAAACTTGCAAACAGGTTTCAGCAAATACAATAAGCAAATATAGACAAGAATCTCAAACCACCACAACAACTGGAGGAACAGCCAGCGATGGCAGACTTCACTGAACTCGCAAATAGACCAGCCCAAAGACCCACCAGAAATCCTTCCAACTGAGCCGATCTGCCTACAAACCGCAAACCACCAAAAGCAGAAACCAAGAGCATAACAACAACCGAAGAATGAAAAAGAAGGCAACCAGACAGTGATTCCGGCAAAAGTCACAAAAAATCCGTAAAACAAATGATACAGCCACCAAAATGCCTAACAGCCTCTTCAGCAAGATCTGGGATGAGGAAGCAGTTCAGAGGAATGGAAAGACCGACCATGAAGACTACCACAGTCAACATCAGAAAGAACGGATTCAAAACCTCTGAGCTTGATCGCCCTCCTTGCGCACAGCTACCATCAGATGCAAGACAAGACAGATTGCCCGGACAATAACACCTGCAACGTACTTAAGGTCAGAGGTCTTTAAAATAACACCATTGCCAATACCCCGGTCACTGCAGAACGTCAGAGACATAGAGATCACTCAACTACCCTGCAGCCATGATCGAAACGCCATTAATACAAACGGCGAGCCATACAGCCAAGGCGCAAGAGTCAACACCAACAGATGCCGAACCCGAATGGGGCCAGATCAGACAACCTCCAGAGCCACCAACCAGCCTCAACCCGCCCACACCGACCTTGTCACGGGAAAGATGGTACGTCCAGGAAACAGCTGGAGGCGCTGACAATACTGGTGACGCAGAAGCATAGTTTACGGGAAAGACCCGGAAAGAGATAACTTGGGCCGTAAAGCATGGAGAGTTTGCTGCCGATGGCCATGGGGACGAAGTAACAAGCACGAAGCAAGCAAGCGAATAAGTAAGGAGTGAGCTTTATTTAACGGGGCAATATTTGTATGCCGCGACGAGCAACCTGAATATGAATCAAATATGAATAAAACGTGGCATTGATCGACAGAATATCAAAACTATTGACAGCAGTTAAACACCATATTTAACAAGATGATTTAAACGTGGGCTATAGACGTTGTACCATACTATGGACCATGGAGACAAATAGTACTACTAACGGGCCGTTAGCCTTGTGAGCAGCCTGGCTGTCACACTGAAGACCTGGCAATTCCCATATACAATTCTTGGTGTCCCTGCCGTGATATGGTTGGAGAGCAAAGTGGCGTAAACCTATACTACTCACACTCACTTGTGCTACCTGCATGAACACTGATGGATTCACAGATTAACCTTAATTGCTTTCTCAAAAATTCATCAATTTAGCAAAATCAATAACGAATATGTTGCACCAACAGTCCGGCATGCATATGAATTTGAAATGGTGTGAAGTTACACCGCCTTAGGATAGCATTTTATGTTATTTAATCCTGAGGAGGAGCTATTTTTGAAGAGCCCAGGACATTGATTGTAATAGCTGGACATTGTCGCATTACGATTCTCCATTTGACTGACAACGAAATATATCTAGAGGTTATTTAATGTCTTAGAAGTTTATTTACAATCTTCTTGGATGCAAGAGACAATGTTTAATTTATTTCAGCTATCCTTTAAAGTGAGAGTTTGACAAAGTTAGACACTCAACTAGATGACTCCAGGGCCTGGTTTCTACAGTCTTAATTTAGTGCTTAAATTGGCTTACAGAGTTCAAGGTACCTGCGTTATCCATCAAGATGAAGAAGATATTACCCCACTTTAAAAGGATATGTATGTGATAATTTCAAAACAGACTAGATAAGTTTTTTGTCTGTTATTCCAGAAGCAGATCATAGCTAGTATGTTGTCAAGGGACATAACTTTGAATATTTTGTGATCTAACATTTTATATGGCTTATCGGTACGTTTTAGGTTCGTGTAGGCGGTAGGAATGATTTCTTTTCTGGCAACAAAATAAGGGTTGGTCGGGCGATAAAACACAGAAATAAAAAAATGTTGCCCTCATGATTCCAACAAGGCTAGTAACCTCAACATGAACAATGCAATGGGCTGCAGCCAGACCACTGCATGATCCAACGAGATGCCCATAAAACCGACGCTGATGAATTGTTATTACGGCCTGGAAGAGGGACAGCGCTCTGAAACAATTATGAATTCCTTGTTTAGACATCACGTCTTTCGGCTGAAAACGCCCGAGCGATGGAGATTTAATTCATGTTCATTTGAAAGCGAGCAATAGTTCACAAACATTTGGTCCGCCCCTGGTTTACGTGAAAATGAAGCAGAATAATAAATATCTCGAAAGCAAAAATCATAGCTGGCACCAAGAAAACTCACGCCCGGCTCCGGCAAACGGGACAAAGCCAGCCAAGTGCTCTTCCAACGTGCCTATCACCCAACATCCCTCCACTCCTCACACATGCAAACTCCGGCATTTTTCCAAACCATTTTATCAGTTGGTCCAGTCTTTGAAGCAAAGTTTTCTTTAGAAGGTATAACCTGGCGACACAAGCTTCACTCTTTAAAAGAAACAAAGTCAAATCAGATTATACATATTGGTATTGTGATGTCTTAAAGCTATAGATGCATCAGTCAACTGTGGCTACCGCATTCATGCATCCATTCATTGTTACAGGCCAGCTTATCCCTCCCGTTCGAAGGGTTTGCACTGCAGATCCAAAAGCCCTCCCATATCAATCCACAACCTAACCAACTTTAAACATTTTACAAAATAAAGCATACCAAACCTCCTGTCCAACCTAATCACAACGCCCCGACGGGCCAGCACCGCAAACCATTGTCCCGAGCATAAGTACAAAAAGTCCCATGCTCCGCTATCTTTACATCCACCAGGTTTTAATTGTAGTATCTCACTAATTCTATGGCTAGATTGATCGACAATTGTTGACGGCTGAAGGATGGTAAACCGCTGGGGCCATGTAGGAAGTCCCCATGGTCCCTAAAAGAATTAGTAAAGTATAATGATCAATCTTTTCTTAGTTGTTGCAATCTATATATTGTTTTATATTGTATTGTAATTTCAGTTAAAATGTTTTTAGGATTTCTTATTACTAGTTTTTGAATTTCTTATATCCTTGATAATCTTAGTTGTTTTTACTGTGCTTCGTTGACAGGATTTTTAATATTTACTGTCAATTACCTCAAATCTATACCAAATACGATATCGCTTAAACACGCTTTATAATTTAAAATAATAACTCACCTACCACACAATTACGCACGCGATGCAATCAAAATCTTCTAAACCTACACTGCAGAAGCTTCAATAATCTGTGTGAGCAACGAAGAGGTGGTAGTAGTTCAGTGGAGTTGCAAGCTTCACTGTAACGCCGAAGACCTAGGTTCGTTTCTCTCCACATGTACAATGTGAAGCTCATTTCGAAAACCCCATTTGAATATTTAAAGCGGTATAAACTCACCACTTCACTTCTAAGTTATTAAATATGATATGTTGATTCTTATGGTTTCTAGGTGGTCTGGTGATTAGTGTTTTGCTCATGTCGAAGACGTGGTTCGATTCCTCTACGAGCAATAATGTGAAGTCTATCGTCCTTGTCAGCGTTGTTGAGTATTAAGCAGTGGTGTAAAACTGATACTTCATTCCCGGGCAACGACCTTGTTTTCAGTCAGCTTCATCAGCTACGACACATCACATCTTGGTTTACAAAGAACGTATCCGTAGCCCTGTTTCTGATACCAGTATCTTTGGCCGTTATAGTACGACTTTGGCGACAATACCAATTCTGTGCTTCACTTTATATTGTTTCACACCTCTATTCCTAGCGTTCAGATCAAGCGCAATCTCGTTACCAGCTTCCTACCCGCATCGCAATGAGTGACGCATCAAGATCCCACATAGCGTTATGAGGATGTTTTGTGACTCAGTGTCACATCGATAACTTTGTCATATTGGATCACAAAGTTTCAAAGCACCATTAAAAAGCGTGATTTTGAACCGCCATCTTCGAACTTAGGCCATACAATTTCCTAAGCCGAGTAAGCCGAGTGCAGGCAGGCAGATGCTGCCTTAGGGCTTAATCTTCAAATTCAAAAGGCCTGGCGCCCGCCAACACCAAACCGTTTCATTTCGCGCCAGTTACACACGTCGCACTTCCCCGCTCTTAACGAGGAAGCAACGAGCTTCCGCGTCGCCAGCATCAATAATGTTCATCGCCGCCATTGCGTTCATCGGCGCGAGCCACGTCAGAGTTACCTCTTTGTCATGCCCTCGCCTTGCCCGAAAAGATCACGCACCTTTACGATGCAGTTGTAGCAAGTCGCTTCGATAAAAATCTCCGAACCGAACAAAAAGGTTTATAAACTGCGGTTGCTTAGGATGTACGGGCGACCACTACGCTGATTTGCAATCACCCGGCCGCTAACACAGATCGCTCGGCCATCTCCCCAATCAACTCTCAAACGGCCGTCACCAACCGTCAATAAATGCATGCACCTTTGTTTTATTCAATATATAATTCGAACATTATAAACTTGTCTGTGTTCTTCCTTGTTGGTTTAACGGCGACATAAGTCTTTTGGTCATGTACTCTGTAATCCGCAACAGGAGCATTTATGCCGAATGGTTTGGGGTTGCCATACTTGAGAACCAAAAAATTCATTCGACTTTCCACCACGTCACGCCGAAATCTTTACTTCAGACCAACCAACTCGTCTCAAAACCTTAGTTTACGTCCCCGGCATGACTAACCTCCGGTGCCGGGCGATCCACAACTCGTTCATTATCGTATCGTCCAAACAGCGCCAGCCCAACTCCATACCAGCCTTGTATTGCATCAGGATATTCTAGTTGTTTCACTGTCCCTCGCCCGACAGGCTTCCTTACAACGCACACATATTCCATTCAACGTCTCACTCAACTCATCAGTATTTCGCCCGTACGAAATATCGTCGATGACGTCAAATATCAACCCCCACCCCACCACCTGAAATGACAAGTCAAACTCCGGCATTTCAGGAATAACCAGAATGTTCCAAGCTGTTCTCGTTAACCGCAGAAAACAGTCTCCTCTGCACATCGACACATCTCGAAAAGCATATTTCATTTCTATACTTCATTATCATCATCATTCGAAATATCAGAGCGAGTAAGCACCCGCGGAAATCTTACTGTAGTTAGTCTGAATAATGTTATTGTAAATGCCAATACGTACCTTATACATAATACATGCACTATGACTACTGGAGAAATTACGTTTTCAGATTAGTACCGTAAAGCTTTGTATGAATTTGTGTCCAACCTTCATATAAAGAACTCCCCACATTTACCTCTCATTCACTTGGGAACGATATTCTTGATATTTCTGCTAGTTGAAATACATCTTGCCTCCCATTCATATATTCTTTTCCATTCTGCTGCTGAATTTGTAATTAATTAACCCAAACTAAAGAAACTTCAAGCATATTAGCTAATTTATCAACCAGAATCTACCCAGTTACGCAGCTTTGCTAATACATTGAAATCAATATTATAGATGGATTCCAGGAAGTTGACGGCGTTAACGACACAGTCAAAGGATCCAGGACTCCATCATCTATCGTTAACTGATAACTTGTCCTAATTTTACGACAGGAGTTAACTATCATGATAGTTTGAAATTCATCCATTCATCTGTCCATACATGCGAGTGAGTGAGGAGTTTGGTTTTGACAATTTCTTTAGCACAGTTCCAGCAATATCAATGGCAGGGGATTCTGTACGCCATTGCAACTCCATGTAGTTCTGAACCCGACGAGCGAACGCCTTAAATCCACTAGGCTACCTCACCGCCCCCATACATATATGTAATATACAATCAAAATATATTCACACATACAATACTTCATACACTTCTTTCTGGAGGCGTAAGTATCCATGCCATTCGCCTAAACGTTAATCCGGCCCGATTCCCATTACGTACGTGAGTTCATTTCAAGCCATTTCAAAAGAAAAGGTAACACCGATACTCTTAATATCGAATGTAACAACCAATCTTCAACTCGAATCGCGTTAATAGAACTATTATGCGTTCAATGGTCGGTGTCGTTTAATAAATAAAACTGCCAACGCCAAATTACCGCACAACCAAACATGCACATATTCCTCGCGGGGAGTCATCAATTACCTTATCGAATCAACGCCGACAATATTGTCAACGAATGCCTGATATGAACAATAATTTCGGTTGTATAGTCAGTGTCCGCGGTCAAAATTTTCAGAAAAGGTTTATTTAAGCAAACTCGTACGGCATGATTTCTTCTAAACCAAATAAAAACAAATTAACAATGAAGATGATCAAGATTAATGGTTCATAGTTTAACGACCCCAACCGGAACAAAACAAATGACTGTTCACGCACGCATGTAATACGTGTTTAACGTCCACCGATGCTCGTTAGGTAGTGACAGTGTCGTTCGTCGGTTTGTTTTATCGCGTATACTTATCTAAATTGAAAGTTGTTCTACGTTACCCCGTTTTAAAGATATATCGAGATCAACACGAAAGTTACCCAGTATCAAGCAACCATGCCAGTACCATTGCTATCATTCGAGTGTCCAATATTGAAAGAAAGCAAATGTGCATTTTTCTGCGGTCATGAATAAAGTTGTAGTATTATTCGGCTATTACAGCGAAGAATCTTGCTCGATCATTGAGCGTCCCAGTCGTACGATAGGAAGATGACTCACCACTTTTTGCGCAATAGTGCCGTTTACACAAACGTTAGTATGAAAACATGTCCATAATTTCGCCGGAAAGGAAATGAAAGTCATTGAATGACAGTTGGTGATATAAATCAATTCGCGGCGATAGGTTCTGCCAATTTCAAACGAAGCCATGCACGCGAATTTCGGTAGTTACATCATCTTCCATTTATAGTTTTCCGGTATACCGCTTCAGATCATCTTCAAACAGTTATAGATCGTCAATAGCCGTAACAGCGAGCAAACGGCGTTAAACAACGTCGAACTGAAAGCGCAAAAAGCCTGACGTTGACCGGCAGTAGTTCTTCGTCGACGCCTTCCCATTTCAGCCAGTTCATGCCTGATTGGCACTTCACCGACCCGCTTCATTGTCATAGACCGGTTTCATCCTCCATTGCGTAGCTATACAAAGTTAGGTTTGCCCATTAATATTCGGGAGACAGCGTGTTCTCGGTTTTATATACCAATATGGTGGTCGTTTACCATTGACGTTATAGTTGTATTCGATATATGTTGAAATAATTGATTTCAGCCACTATTCATTTCAACCGGTATTGTTGTACGAATTTTGAATAAGTGCACTTTATGAACATAGAATGTGCATTTGCTCGACGGCGGAAATAATATCTACCAGATGATTCGGCGGTTGGTGATTTCAAACCACATAATGAAAGGTTATTGTTCTCAATAATGGTTCCATAATAAGCGATTGAAGATGAATAGCCATTTGCCAAATTGCCTCTGCGAAATGCCAAAACATAATCACTATCGATCATTATTTACCAACTTCGTCACGCAAAGATTTGTGACTACTTGTTTTCATAAGTCATGGCGACATTGAAAGATGCCATATAATCTTGCCGCCAGCGCTGTCGTGAAAGATACCAAGAAGCCATTATTTCGTCACCGACAGTTTCATTTACTGGTGACTTCACTATTATGTTCACAGTACTTTTGAAGATTTTCAGTGTAGCACTCTGCATAAAGAAGATTGTCAGCGATTCGTGTTCAAAGTCACTGGACTTTATAATATCACGACAGACTCACTGTTTTCGCGTCACAACATTAACCATAAAGCAAATTGCATGTTAAGATAAGATACGTAAAACATACTGATTTTTCATTGACACCGTTATCGCCCAGTTACGCATATTCTTTTATCATTTTCCACAGCGATAGCTTTAATACTACGCATGTTGGTCCGAATTACCGGATTTCACGACTAAGACTTCTTGAGTTAATAGTTACCAGTGCCATTTTATTAGTTTTCATATTACCTCTGACGCATGTCACAGCAACAAAGTCGCCCTCGGGTTTGAACAATTCAAAGAGCGATATCAAGAGGATCGGTCATATTTCTGACCATTCAAACTTCCATTTCGATCGATTATTCTCGGCCGATTATGCCACTCCAAGATCAATGTTTTCGACATCGCTCGCAGCGATCAACGTCGTACGAATTCCGAATACTGAGTACCATTTGAAACGTTAATTCCCAGTACCCGAACACCAGGAACGCATCACCGTCGTCATCATGACGAAACTTCAAACAGTAAATGTAGTCGATGATAAACCGCTAAATGAACATGGTCGCATGAAATACGAGTAGTGCTGAATCGAATTTATCATTAATGATCACGAACCAGTGGCGCATCGATAAAGGTCGACAAGCCATATCGTCAACTTGATATTTGTTCATAATTGAAGCAATATACGGTCAGCATTATAGTCATATCATCGACGTATCAATATTATCACCCATAGATCCCTATCGTCGTCCGCAAACATTGATGTCAGTATGAAGGGACGAACGAAGTCTCCCTTCCAAACAAACCGAACTCATAGAATTGTTTGTTCGTTATCCGTCAACCAAAGCGAAAGCGTTATGCGAACATCATCAAACTCGCAAACCCACCGGTCGCCACCGAATTATGCTTCGTCAACGTCACAATAATTTCAATAACATCTAATAACGATTACGCTTGTTGAAATAACAGAGATACGTATTTTCGAAACGATTCCAAGAGTCGATTACAAAACGACGAATCGTTGCGAAGATTTGGTGCAGAAACACAACTGAAACTTAAGTTTGAAGTTTACATATATAGATCAGGTATACCGACAAAATGAATGCCGCACTTTTATAAGATGAACCCAATCGCCGCCACGCAACCACGCGTCCGCCGTCAAAGTCCGATGCATCACAATCGTCATCGTCATCAGAAACGATACTTCCCGTATCGTCGTCATTGCATCAAACACGATAATCATAAGTGTTCCCGTCAATTACGATATGGATTGTCATCAATCAGTATCGGTCGTTCGTCATTCAGAAAAAACATTAAAAGAATCGGAACCCTTTCACCGAACACCCTATTCGCCGAGGAAATTCATTTTCAACATTCTACCAGACAATCGACCGGTCTACGGCGATTTACGCATCGAACTTCGATCATCAGTCAGCCGTTCTCCAAATGAACACATACACCAGTTAGCCCGGTTCCTGAATTATTACTCGAAGAAGTATTTGAATTGCTCTTTAGAGGTGAATTAAACAACACCGAACCATATCAATTTCATCAATCAAGACCAGATATCAAACAACACGTTACCCGGTTATAGAAATGAGTATCTGTTTGCGAAACTTGGCGGAAGTTATCAATTATTATCCTACCAGATATCAGCAATATTCACATCCCGCACAACAGCCGCAGATGGGGATTGGCAAAACCGCCTAAATGAACGTAATAATATGAAAGAAAACCTTCAAAATTTTTAGATTGAGGATCGAAAGTAAATCTCTAGTCGCTCTGAAAATAATAATAAACAAAGAATGATAGAAGTTAGCCGTTCATTTCGATATGGATATCATTGTTATTGTCTCGATAGCGAATCTCAGCATCATGTCGCGTTGATGTGTAAAGCATCCAACGTTATGAACGCGATAAACAACGAGAACGATACATTTGTATAACAGAAAAGGTTTCGTAGCCACGTGTTATCATTATTATAGGCTATCGACTGAGTTATTGCATTTACGACGTAGCGACATAATGCCGCATTTTGCTGCCCGTTGAAGACTTCGCTAAACATATTCGACTGGTTATCGACGAATTGCCGAAATCGACTGAAGATTTTGAAGTGGAATAGCATCATTTCCCGTTCAGAATGACTATTCGGTCAACATGCATCGATTTAAAGGGTCAGTGATGGTATTCGTCTTCATTTCGATCAAACCATAAGTTGTGTCTTCGAAATCGAATTTGTTGTCTATCGACTCGTCCCGGACGACGCATCGTAAACCACTGTTCTTCGACATTTTGCAGAATCAACGTAAACAGCAGGAGAATGACGGTTAAAAGTCCTTTCGAAGGCTAGTGACGCCGCAATAAAATGATGACCGTTCGTTGGTCCACGACGACCGAGTCGATCACAACAATCGGCATACGCACGAATCATTCAGCGTCCATTAACGACTTGATGCAATTCAACACGCAAAGCCTATTGTTTCCAGCGCAAACTTCGAAGATGCACTTAAATCAACTCTTCAATATTCGGTGAAAATCGACGCGTTATATCATCCGCCACAACGACCCCTTTGTACCAGTCAACCCGTTCAAGCAAGAAATTTCAACGAGTTCGTTACAGTCGACGGGCGGCCTTGAACATCGGTGAAATCAGAACAAACCCACATCACACACCAAGACCATGCCAAGAAAACGGAGCTAATTAATCAGCGAAGACCGAGGTCCTCAATTTCCGCCATGAACGCAAGATCGCCAAAGTATAAGAAAACGAAAAGCAAAAAATATAACGTGGAGAATGGATACCCGCTTCCAACAGATCAAAAGCAGTATATCGTCATAACATCATCATGCTTCGTACTCATCACGAATAGAATACGTCAACACGGTTGTTCCCTTCAATCGTGGTATCAACAGTGTACGGGGCATCAACCAATATTGGCATGAGTATGGTGCGGTGCACGAATAATATCACCTCGAAAATCGCCGATGACAGAAGGTCATTAACACAAGTGCCATTACTCAAACGGTTACCAGATCGCGTCAAACGTCAAAGCCGCCACGGGCGAAACAAACGACAACGTCGTTCCGCGCACTATTCAAGTCGCAAAATATTAAACGTAATTTCGCCTCGAATCATTCATCCAACCAGTCACCGAAATAACGCCTTGCCCGAATGACCAGCAACCATGCTTCAATAACGGACAAGTGTCAGGCCGGTTCGGTCAGTTGATCATCGTATCTCAATGATTCGAACGAAACGGTTGCAGCGATATCCGGCTGATCTTCGGCAGCAGGGTCGAACCCGTGCCGTCGGGGTGCCAGACTACAGTGATAAAGGAAAGATCACCTCGTATTGTATTATCTGAGAGTAGTCGATGATATCATTAAGTCAGCCCATTGGTAGCATCACTATCCAACACTTATCATTAGCCGTTGTATTAGTTCAGGGCAGCCACCTGGTGACGCTCGCCGTAATAGATTTCCGTACATAACTCTTGTGACCATGTAATCGGTCGTATCGATCATACCATCAGTCATACTCTGATAAAGAATAATGAAAGTTTCAATGGATGAGAGGGAGGTGTCATACCAGTAAACATGAAATTGAACAATTCACCGGCCAACGCCGAAGCATATATCTCCAAATAATTCATTATTAAGCAGCATTGAAGGTACAATCTCTTGAACTACGCGCGAAATTAACGCTATCGTTGCTCCATACGCTTATCAGCGTCGGCGGGTTTCCACAATGAAGTTGGGCGTCAATACGGTTGGTTCGACGGCCGCAATCGAGAGAGGCATAGTCATTTAAATACGAATATGGGATGAGTTGTCATCACTAAAGTTATCATATGTTCAAAATATACTTATCTAATTTATCTTAGTATAAATCTCTTTTTCGTGGTTTGGCGGGTCTGTTTAGGTTTTTGTAGGTGAAGGAGCCGCAACATCCATATTTTGATAATAGCAACAAACGTCAGTACGAAACAAAGGATAGGCATCATCAAATTGTTGGTTAGCTCAAACAGTTGGCGGATGAAAACACGAGTTCGCGCGGTAATTTTTCCGTTGTTCTTCAGCAGCCATGACATTTAAATATTTACAGTTCATTGTACCTCTTTCGATTCTCAGTATAGTGATCATCATTAATACTGAATACGCAGGGATGGAGGGCAATAATGATGATTTAGCAGCAGTCATAGTTTCGGAGCCGAGTGAAAGGAGTTGCCGTTATCGCGTCGTCGATCAACGCTATCAAAACCAGTTCCCGGGGCCTGTAATGTACTGGTTAGCGGTCAGCAAACTTCGTCGGTCTGTTTATGTCCACCGATTGGTCGCTGGCATCGAAAGCCAAAACCAGCCAAAGGGAAAATTAGTTTCGATCAAATGTAAATTGCCAGAACGTAACAACTCTATCACCAGACCATGGGGACTTCGCTACTCGTTACCCGCAATGGTTCCCGCCGGGATTAACACCGATCTCTTCAGTTACCGGCGTTTCATACGAATTAAATACGCATTAAAACGACAAAACAATACGACAAAACACTAAGCGGTTAAATGGGGCGTACTGAAATGTTTCTTTACCTCTCATAATCGCCATCAATCCCTCGAAAAAGCGTCCAACAATCTAAAGCCAACAAACCATCAATAAAATAAATGACATAAACACAGTTCAAAGTCACGTCAAAAGATTACCACCAAACTCCAGTGCTCAAACAGCGCCGAAAGCGTTCAATATCGAAAGCATTATCCCCATGACGGAGCACCAACACAAATGCCAGTATCATGCTGACCGTATTCCTCTCATCAAAAGCGACAAAACAGAGGACTGGCCTGCAGCCTTTATATGGCGCGATCACGACGCCGACGACCTTCACCTGGACGACAACCAGTAGCGTAGCCAATATAGGCTTTATTTCATGTACTCTTATTGTCAGCCTGCTTTGCGTCCTTACTGCATATCGGATGCAGGTTCTACCGCCAAGCTGCAATCAGAATAGAAAGTGGCGTCGACCAGCTGGCGCCTACGGTTGGCAAATCAACGTTATCGACGCATCGTCCATAACAACCGTAACTCAACGTTTATCGTTCGAAAAATATTCAGTTCGTTACAACCGTCATTCATCGGTCATCGCCCATACTACCGTCCATATTCGTCGTCGCGTTCGATTTCCGCCCAGCACGAACCGTTCATCAACCGGTCAGTCATTCCTTTAACCCCACCCATCGCGGCCATCGCCAACCGAAATTCGACCACTCAGTAAAATGACTCATATGTTCATACTGGTTTCACCGATCGAGAAGCCCCAGTTTACAGCCGTGGTTCATCAGTTCTCGCTTCAAACTTCAGTCAAAATACGCGGCCCATAAATCGTCAGCGATACAGCCGAAAGAAAGACGGTATATACTCAACCGAGTAGCAATGAATGGCATATGAACAAGAAGAAGATTTCGTTAAATAATATGTTAGGTGATTAAAGATGCGCAGGACAGACTCAACAGTTTGAAAATTATACGGCGTTATAGTTCGACGAGATCGTTAACAGGAGACGAATGACTCAAGATATCAGCAACAGTGAGTCTGGCAGGACAGAATCTGAATAAAGTTTTAGGTTGCTTTTGTTATATTCAATTTATCTTTATTGATAATCAAGCTTTTGAGCGGACCAACATCTATGCGCAGGTGTAGATAGTTTGGTCTTCATCTCTTTCAGGAAACGACCAATATAGTACCAGGCGCTTCATTTTGCGGAAGAAGAATGGGAGTCGAAAATACTGCCTTCTTTTGAAACAGTTCGTCCATGCTTTATTACGGCAGAATGTGCAATACTTGACGAAAATTGTTAAAATTTAAGACACCATTTATTTGAGTTTTAGTTTAAACATAACTGGGAAGTTGCTGTTCATTAGAAAGAGCCTTTATTTCGACAAGAAGGCCGTTAACATTCATTGTGGGGATCTATCATTCGAATTACGAAACTTGATAACTGTTGATTCCATTACAACACAGTTACAGACAATACCATTGATTATACGGTCAGACACTATTCGAGTTTGAATTGTTCGTTCAAAGAAATCAGATATAAACGACTCTAAACAAAATATGTAAATCCTTTAAATGCCATACGCTTCAGGAAGTCAGCCGAGATCAAAGAATATCGACAGCATGTTTATTGATACATTTTAACAAGGATCAACGTACAATATCATCGAATACGATGAAATATTGATATCGCTTGTTACTGCTGCTTCAAGATAACATGTTATCTATTATTACTATTACCCATGGTTTTGTTGAAAGACGCACCGTTAAAGTTATGACTGCCCCATCAGACGATCAGCATGAAAAGTTTCGTTGTTTTGTCGAAGTTGGGAAATTTGTTTCGATCGCAATCTCTCGCGATTTCAAACATGACTCCGGGCAAATGTTAAGAAGCTGATAGTTTTACTATCAGTCACTTGTTTCCGCAGTACGGTCACGCACGAAAACAGTCTCATAATCCTTCGCCCGACAAAAATTTTCCTCCCAAACAAGTTTTCACGGTTTCGAAACCGGTATCACACCCGAGAAACATTTAACGCCGTAAACAAAGCTCATTAGTCCGGTCGTTCACGTCCTTCAACGACGAACAGATCGAACCCCGTCCGCCCTCGATCATTCACCACCCGACCAATCGCGCGCCTAATCTGGCAGTGTTCATACCGCCAAAGACGACCTGGCTTCCGCTTCAAAGAACGCCCAGCTTCATCAGTACCTGACTTCGTTCAGAGCCGGCGACAAGTGCTGTCATACCGAGCGAAAGCGCATTAATGACAACCGTTCATCGTTACCGCATCTATAAACATCGACGTGCCGCAACGATACGCCAGTATCATACCGCTCTATCTGGGCCCAATGTCACCCCAAAAAGATCGTCAGCAACCAACATCACGTATTCAGCTACCCATCAACGTTCCTAAGAAAGTTCCTTCGTGCGGATTGTGTCGATGGAGAATGGCGGGGAAGCATCACCCCGAAAGCGATATCATAGTTTACGCCGCCGCCACCGCCAATAATACGATAGCCAAGTTCATCCGTCGGTTAAAGTCAACATAAATCATCCATCCAAAATCAATGGGTTACGTCAAATCGCCATCCGGTGAAAGTTCGCAGTCAAGCTGAAAGTCGTCATTGAAAATTTATTATTACCGGAAATACCAGCGATTTTGCCTGGTATGGACACTTCCTCAAAGCGTTGCGTTCACCAGGTCGCCCATGATAACGCATTATTTCGGTTTGATCCAACCCGTCCACCAATAGTATTAAGCAGGACGGGCTCACGCATTCTCATATTGGGAAGCACTTTCCCAGTCTTCCTTTTGGTAATCATTCGCCGAGGTAACCTTTAGATATAACTTTGACAGGCGCTGATGGATACCTGAATTAGTAATCCGTATTTTGTTAAAGTTATTTTAAGTCCCTTCAGAAACATTGAAAGTTGGTTACTGAGTTATAACATCGGCTTCAAACAGTGGGGATTATATGCCCGTAGGTTCAAATGGTTTCTGGAGAGGAATTCGAGGTGAAGAGCAGCTTTACCACGTTTCTTCTTTTTACAATGGTAACTGTTCCGTTGCGAAGTATTTAATGTTCAGTCGAACTTCGTAATCTTTGAATGATGAATGACAGTAGTAGCGCTTGATGGTAAGTGTTGCTCTGGGATGAAAGTTTAAGGATGACCCATGTCGTCAGACGACTCATGTACCGTCAGTTCGACGATGTATGATGTGCCATTGTTGAGACGGGAGTATCGTCAGTGAGTGAGCGGTTATCGAGCAGGAATGAAGAGATATTGTTTTTGATACTTTATTTTCGGCGGGTTTTATTGTTTCGTTACTGGGCACTTTGAAGAGCGAAGTATGTGCTGGTGAAGCGTAGTTTGAAGTTGTCAATAACAACGACATTGACAGGAAATTTCGACAATATTAAGCCAAATCTTTGACAATATCGAAAGCGGAAAGTGGGGTATCACTCACTCAACAATAGCTCGCTGCGGGTATTGGTTTTCACGAGCGTTGGGTTCATCTTCATATGTTTATCGCCCGGTTTCGGTCCGGTAGTGGATGAATAAAGTAACAGTTCTCGCTTAACTGTCTTTCTATCAGCAGTGCTGGTGTCTCTCGGTGCGTCGCGATTTAGCAAATGTTTTCGATTGATGAAGCAAATCGCCAGATCGTCGTCTCCTCGCGCATCGAATTCACGCTGGAAGCTTTTACCGATCATTTTGTATGCAGAGCCACCAATTCAACACAAATTCAGCAGTTTCGATTACTGGCAAAAATCGCGCCCTTAATCATTGTTTTACCCAGTGTTTCCGCGACGAAAAGCATCGTCAGTTATTGCCGCATAATCCGTCAGTCATTTATTCGCCACCCCCAAACCAAATCGGGTCAGAAAGTCAACAGCGTGAATAAAGATGCCACTGCATCGCCAAAGCGGCAGCGTTCGCATTATCTGAATAAAGCCGCACACCAACAATGCCAGAATGGTTCGCCCCGAAATCGGTATCATGCCATTGTCAGAAATGCAACACCGTGACAAGCTCAATGCCTACCGCGCCACCGCTGCGTCACTCAAAATACGAACAACGTCAGCGCCCGCCCGTCGTCAACCATCAGCGCATCGTTTATCGATGTTAAACCGTATCAAACTTCATCGCAGCGTCGCAACGTCGTCTGCGATCCTTCCGCCCCCCAACCGCAGTCCCCGTCCCCACCCATAACCGCCAAACAAATGCTTAACGGTCATCCAAAGCCAACAAACCGCCCAGCCGCGTCACCCTTAATACTGTGCCCTCCTAATCATTCCAAAGTTGATAACCGCCAAACCGGTGACTTTGTCGTCGCATATCAATGTTCGCCGCAGTATCCGCAAACCACATGGTCGCATGAACGCCGGCGACGCCATCAACGCGTGACGCCGTCTTCCTTTCCGACCGGGGCGTTGACAGCGATAACAGAACGAACAGTTCTTCATTACCGTATCGCAAAGTCGGGCAAATATGCGCATCGCCGAGCAAGCATCTGCGGCGAAGTAACCACCGTTCGCGGCAATGAGGTTCCGCCGCCGTACGCACGCCCAGTGTTCACCAAACATGCGCGATGACGGCGATGAAGCGATTTCAGCCGAATACACCTTTAACGCCTGCAAAAGTCAGTATGGGGCTTCAGCTCATGTACGGGAAACGCCAGCCAAGCTCGCCGAACGCCGACGAAGTAACGCAGCCAGTAGTGCGCTTCCAGCGCTCGTTCTGCGCGAATTGCCGACGTGAATAAATAACCAGGCTTGGGGATTATAAAGCGTCCCGTATCAGCACGCAGTATGAGTTAAAAACATGAGCAAAGAACAAACAGCTCCCAGGCCGAGCCCGTTCCTGCTGGGCCTCGAGTTTTAAGCAGTTTCAGGTAAAAGCTGGAGATGCCGTCGTTACAGCCAATCAAACATAATGAGCCAGTTACATGTTTAGCAGTGACGCTTTTTGCCGCTTTAGTATAAATAATGTTTTCAGTTAGTGATAATGAAGGCGGTGCTGGTGCCGCTCGTCAGCACTAAGCCGGATTCTTCAATGTACACGGTGAAGTGCTTGAAATGATATTGTTGGAATAGCAGCAAGCGTAAAATTCAAATCATTTCTTTATTTAGGCGACAGAAGAGTTACTTTGCTTAAACGTGCTGCTGGTGCTATAATATTCGCTTCGTTCATCGATATTTTGCATTGCCGGTCGAGGCCAGCCTGCCGCAGCCTGTTCAGTAGACGATGCCCGATGTTTGATTCGGATCGTATTGAACGACTCAAACAGACTGAATATTGAGTGCGACGAACACGTTCTGATATTTGCTTTCAGCCGTGGATTTAACGAGAATTCGAGCATCATTCATTAAGAGTCATTTGAATCAATAATATTACCGAGGTCATCAATTCGAAACCTTCTATATCAAACTTCGATCCTATAGTTGAGATTCCAGATGGTTCAGATACCGACGTTCAATAGTAGTTTCGAATCTTTTGTAGAAGTTAGGTGATGACGCCGATCGAAGATGCCGTTAATCGATTGCTCGACAGATTTTCCGGTGATCGAATCATTGATCATCAGAAAGCCGTTGAAAACCGACAATCAGATGAAATGATGGAATCGGCAACATGAAGAATGGTGATGAAGAAGATGTTTCTTGGATAGATCATTAGTCGAATTTTATTTACGTATGACGCATGAGTTTAGTTTGACTCGGTTAGCGCAGTTCAATAGAGTTATCGTTTTGGGTTAATATCTGTTAACATTCGTTAAATATCGTTAATTCATCGAAATCATACGAACCTTCGCGTAAAGCCCATGCCATCTGGTTTTCAATCAGTCGACTTTACCGAAGAATAGATCGACGCCGTTTCATCAACTGAAACCGAACCGTCGACGTCAATCGACGAATCAGCAACAGTCTGTTGATCACTCCGTCCACATCCGTCAATCAGCGCCGAACACCATGGACAATTCGTCATCGTTATCAAACCAATCGACGCAACACGCAGATCATCAATAGTCCCCGTCACGAAACGTCATCAACCACGTCGCAATCATCGTCTATCGATGTCATAGCGAATCACCGAAACATACGGTTTCCGGTACGCTCGAACATCAAATTTGCCGAGTCAATCAGATCGTCGGTATTCGACTTCATCAAATCGAATTGAACTCCACCGTCGATCGCATCCACCAATGACCGTATCGCATGGTTCCACGATTCAGTCATTCGTTCGAACTGACCGATCATGATCATCGTCAACGCAGCAAACCAATCATGAAAACGCTCATCGCGAATCGAAACCCGTACGGCAATATCGATCGACGCAATATCATATCGAACTCAACCCGAGTCAGATCCATATCGACAAAACAGCCGTCAGCGTCCACGGTACGGCGAATACGTCAGCGACCGTTAAACGACACAGTCGATAATCAGATCATCTTCCGGGAATCAGCATAAAACCATAACACCGCGAAAGATCATCAACAGCCGAATACCGACACGAATACCAATTGAATACCGGAATATCAATCAATCACGAATACCGAACATCATCATACCACAATCTACGACACGCCTACGCTTCATTGATCAACCGCAGATCGTCAGTTTGTCATAATTGTTCACAAAATTTAATCTTTGAAGTTTGTCAGCCAGTTATTGATTCATTTATCATATTGGCCTTTGATAATCTGAAATATTAACATCAATTGAATATGGGGTATTAACAGGTTTAAATCTGAATGCCGAAGAAGCGAGTTCATATCGACCATAACATATCAGTAAAGCAAAATCACAAATGATCATCATCGATATTCGTTTGCAGTTTACGGTATTTTTATGGAATGCGACCGTAGCCTCCTCATTGGCTATACGTTTTTTCCTTTTCGTAATAATAGATATTGCCCTTTCAATTTAACGACATAGCCATATAATCGAGTGTTATGCGCCCGATGATTCGCTCCGCTGGTGCAGGTACGTGATCAGCGAAGCTTTAGCAATAGCCTGAAACATCACGGCGGGGAAACAAATGGCTTCTCAATATTATTGTACCAGAATGAGTTTATTTACGAAAGAACATTCACCGGTGATTGATGAAAGTTTTTTATTGTGTATCAGCGATTTATCAGCTCGAAATCGTTATAGTATCTCGATATGATATTGACCATTTTTCGTTTTGGTTATTTTCGAATGGTTACGTGACAAGTCCTTGTTTTGCTTTGTACATAAAGAACGAATAAGGGTATTTTCTGAAATTCCAACAAAATAAGAAATCAGCAGTGAAATATCTGGCAATATATTGCGCCGGGCGATTAGTTTTAGGGGCGAATTTTCTCAGTGATTATCAAATTATCAAAACAGAGACGTCATGTTTATTATACAGTTTTAAATAAAATATTATTTCATTTCGACCAGTCAGATGTCCGTTTGACGAATTTCTGAAAATGATTTATTGAATTTCGATTATACAAAGAAGAGTTGTTTTCGCCTGATCGTAGTTGTCCAGATTCTGCTCAAGCCATCGATGGCAAGTTCCTCGTTGAATAAGTCATGATTATCTTCATCTGTTTCGACAGTCAGAATTCATCGTTCGGCCCTTCTTTTCATTTAATGTCGCGAGACGTTTTGTCATCTTCCTTTCGAATTTACTAATGGTTTCTCCTTATTTGGTCGTCACTTACCGAATTCACTTATACGATAATGAAAACATTAATTTCTTTATATAGATAGCGGTCCTTTAATAAAGAAGCGTTAAAACTCTTGTCGCGATAAATTCGACAGTTTGAATGCCCAATAGAGTGAACGGTTTATGGTTCTGTTGTCGATCTTTACCGGTATAGCATGATTATATTGTTACGCCAGCTTCATGGGTGCGTCGTCGTTCGCGGCGAACATCGATCAGTATTGTTCGCATCATCTTCGCCTTAAAATTCGTCTCCGGCCTTGTTCATACGACCAGTCATTCCGTGATATCGTTTCCGTCCTGTTGTTCCATTCCATCTTCCCATCGTTCAATGCTCCCGTTCCATCCGTTCAAACGACGCCATTCGACGCCTTCGAATCGTTTACCAGTTCCTATCATTCGAATCTATCGCGCCGTGCCGTTCAACAAGCGTTTGTTCATAAACAAAGTTCGTTCGTCATCATCAGTCACCTAAGCGCATTATCGTTTATCAACGGCGTTCAACGAAAACATCTATATCGTTAAACCGCGCTTCCCATCCGTCGGAACTCCTGATCAGCATTTGTTCGCTCGAACCATCATATTCTCACCGCAACCTCCCAAAACATTAATCAAAGCATCAAGAATGGAAGAATCAGCGTAGTCATCGTTAAGAATAACGAGATCCGTCACCGGCGACACCAGCGAAACAAGTAAACGCACACCGAAACCATCGTTCAACGACCAGCACAACGTCACGAACCATCGCCCACTTTATCGTACGCTTTAAATCATTCCTCATCATGCAAAGAATTCGTGACGAGCCGGCGTCATTTGCCGAAAACGCAACTTCCATGAACCGGTCAATATCGCCATACGCCATCTTCGAAGTTCCATCAACGTCAACCAAAAAATCATTGCAACCGGTCCTCGCGATCAAGAAAACCTAAGCAACAAACGAAACGGACTTTAAAATGAATGGGTTTCACCAATTATACAAGGAAACCACGGAATTCGGCAGTCACTACGGGGCATAACTAAGCGCAAACAGCAATGGGTCGCACCAGCATGTTACGGCAGCCGATACATTCAACAATCACCGCAGACACCCCGGCACGCATGCCATTTATTTATTTTGCATGTAATGATTTTGTCGACACGTAATAATGTATTGTTAGTGCCATTGTCGGGATAGATTATATTCAGTTTCAAAGTTTAGTATTGCCGTAAAGAATAACTGATTTAATTATTCAAAGCCTTTTTGAATTAATTTCATGCTTGAACTGACATTATTTAATTTGTTTATTACATTAATATTTTTACCATTATTAAACGCCAATAATTGCCTTTTCACGGTTGGTTTCGATTTCAGCCGATACGGATATTATTTCGTTTACTGTATTCATTGTATATGATTTATTGCTACGATTACCGATACAGACCGACATCAGTCATGATTTTAAAAACATATTCAATAAATAAATGGTTAAAATCTATCAATGATACCAGGTAAGCTTTAATGCTTAGCATTGGTTAATGAGGCATATTGTTATTTGTGACAGTCATGTATCTTATGTTTGAGTATGCATGTTTAAGTATTAGGACATTGATGAAGCAGTAGACTATGAGGGATTGAAGTTCCAGAACATATTGAAATTTTAAAATTAAATGGCCGGAGCCTTTGCCTGACAATAAGCAAAACTAAAACAAATCATTTAAAGCAGTTGAATTAAATTACTGAAATTAATAAGATTCGATACCGATAATGGGAAATTTCAACCGCAAGGAATTGCGTTTCATTTACCGATATTTCATGAAACATAACTGGTCGAAATGGCCTGAACTGCAGCAACATGCATCCAAAGCCACATGTATCAATCGTCCATAAATATATGTCTTTCGATCTAGAACACACCTTGCGCTATATCATTCACATACCAATAAAAATGAATCATAAACAGACATTGACTCAAGAATGGCTCAGCAGCGTACTGGCTCACTATCGAACACACCGCAAAGAAAAGATTTAACGCCACCGCTGAAATTGAACATTACAACAACACTGATTGTACTTTCAACTGACATCATCAAATAAATCTAAACCTTGAAGAAACACAAACAACTCAAAAATTAGCACTGCTGAACCAGCCAACCAGCAATATTCGCCAATAAAATAATAGGCTTTCTGGTCAAAGAATGTTATTGCAAAATGCGATGTAAAGCGTAGAAGCCGCGTCCCGCGAAAATTACGCCGATTTCATTTGTCACCACATTGGTTTTCATGCAGCGTTATAAATCAGCCCGCTTCGCAGCCGG
This sequence comes from Haliotis rubra, assembly GCF_003918875.1. NCBI lineage: Eukaryota > Metazoa > Mollusca > Gastropoda > Lepetellida > Haliotidae > Haliotis > Haliotis rubra. The sequence continues at coordinate 161,835 of NW_025765351.1, read as the reverse complement.
CATTAAAATCAGCTATCAGTTCTTTGCGAAAGGTAACGTTCTCGGGTTTGGCCTGCCTGACGTCACCGCTGCGACCCGCCACCAGAATAAAGCAAGTGCCTCGTTCTTCGCTTCCGTTTCAAAACGATTCTCCGCCAAAGTCAGTTCATCATTGAACAACAGAATCCATTCGTTAGAACCCCGCGAATTCATTGCCATCCGATCAAGGGTCATCGATGATGATGATGAGCCGATCAACCATCCGACCCATCGTTTCATATCGATCATCGGCCGACAGGATCCAGAACGCCGGGTAAGTGTCCATGGAACTTTGTATACGGTCAAGAGAACATAATTATTCAGCCGTCACACAGGAACCGCCAAAGCTCACACAAGACAGGAACATTCACCATATGATACGAACGGATATGATATCAAAGATCGATCATGAAATGATCAACACACGACCAAGGACTTCAGTCTCGAGTGAAGGATGAGCACTTCAAGGACATGCAAGACATGCCCTCCGAATGGCCACATCAAGCCTATCAAGGTCCACACCATCTCATGACAACAGGTACCGCCGATCCACAAGGAAGACCATGACCGTGAAACAGGCAAACGCCATCAATGAGGAATCACTACTAACGCACCAACAAAAATACACAGCCAATGTCGACTCAAATTAAAACCAGAGCATCGTCGGCTGAGCAGCATTAATCAACATTTAGTGGTCGACAGAAGATTATGTGAGCATCTTCGTATGATGGTTGGATTCCAACAGCAGTTGAGGATTGACCTGGATGTAGACGACGGTAGTTGAAGTCATAGACCAGATGCCATAGATATCCCGAATGAAGCGTCTCCCCATTAAGACTCAACTCAAACGACACCAACATTCGAATGCCGTGACCAATCTTACATATAGGAATCTTTTATTCAATAATCCTTTACTTTACTGCCATTTGTAGGAGATAAAGGGAGGGGATGTTTTAGTGTAAAGGCGGGAATGTTCGTTATACGAAGCAACAACACTTTCCTGGTCCCATGTTATATTTGAAATTAGTCAATTGTGATAAGGGTGTTCAAAAGCGAACCCCGATCGAAGAATTAGTTCATATATACCCTTCATAAATGTCAACTGTGTTATCGATAGAACCTTCGATCACTTTATTATCTAGCTGACGATTATCGATCATCAATAAACAGGTTGAAAATACGTATATGCCGGGTTGCGAGGGTGGAAGAAGCGAACCCCCATTAATCCTTTTCCCGACATTTCGAGTCATGATTTTCGAATATATAATGATGTTTTTGAATAGATAGTGATTATCGATTATGATTTGTTATTCGTTGACGTCAATCTTGAAGACATTATTCTCGATCGTTATTGGTCTGGTTAGGGATCTTTCGTCATGTGGAATAATGGTTTTCAATGTATATAGAGCGTTAACATTGCTTTTAGAGTAGGCGAACTCCTCGATCGTACCAGTCATGTAGTTATGATAAGAAATAAAGTTTACCATGATTTTTATTTGTCTGGTTCCGGAGGTTAGTCGCCGCGAATTGTATAATATCAACAACATATCATACCGCGACATATCAGTTCGTATGCAGCGATTTACATTTGTCAATACCTTTTGAGGTAGGTACAGATCACCATCTTTATTCTTTACCAAAGTCGTTATCCACAGCATCGAAATTGATGCAGCGGCATATTTAATCGTTCGGTTGTTGAGTGGTATTATCGCAGATAGCGCATTGTAGCTTCAGAAAAGACGATGACAGCTTCGAGAAGAGAACATGCGCATACGGTCGGTCACAAGAAACGATTACCAGATGCATGGAAAACACGTACGAAAATAACATACGTTAACCATCAATACCGCCTACCGACCGAAACACTTCGCGCTCGTTCTTCCGCCGATTAGCATCATTAAGCGGCAGCTCCATATCGCTAAACCGTATTATTGTTACCAATAAGTTTATCGTTATCAATAATGAAACGTTACATACCCGTTCCGACGGTCCCGTTCTTCATCCACCGATCGCGACAACGATGCAACAATAAGAGTGATTATTAAGAAACATACTTCATGAAGGTATTACGCACATTGTACAGCCAGAAGTTCGCGACACGCCGAAGTCTGTTTGGAGTCGCCATTCCAGCACAAATATCGTTCTTTATCCGCATCATCCATCATCGTCCGAAATCAACCGTTTCCAAAACACCGTAGTGGTACAACGCCCGCGATAAAGTTCATCGCGCTAATCGTTAATGCATGCAATCATCGGTTATCTATATGATGACGGCAACCTGGTTTATGTTAACGATAGCCGCGAACGCAACGTTCTATCAATGAAATACATCCGTTCCAACCGGTCAATGTCGGGTCGTCGAAAACGCACGATAATAACGAACAATTTATTCGAGTGAATATAATAACAACCTAAAAGAAGACAACCATCCTCGAAATCGTCACTCCCCAACATACAAATCTGCTCGGTCACGCCCGCCGATTACGTCATTGAATCAGCATCGTAAATATCCCTCGAATTCCGCATAGCAAATAAAGTCTCGCGCCCTTACCCATCCTCAACCATTCGAAATCATCAACAAACAATAAACCACGAGATTAACAATACAGCGACGAACATTCCACATCGTCGACTCGTCCGCCTGGCGAGGCCCGCCAAAATTATCATTTATCGCGCCTGGAAATTCGCGAAATCGTTTCCGGTCATTGCATGAACCGTTCAAAGTTCAGCAATCACCTTCAACAACCATCAAACATTTCGCTATCGTTCAGGGCGAAGTCATCCAATACGCAAAATAAACAAGAAAGAAAAAGAAGACGCAACTCAAACCTGTTCTTCTGAAATACCGTGAACACGAACGGGTATCGTCGGTTCATCACCGGGACATTCGTGAAGACGCCCTCGATAGAATCACGATATGCCGGATTTCAGGTCTTTATCATTAAACAATACGACGCCCGTACCAGCCAGAGTGGGCGAACTTCAAAATCTATCGTACCTATTACTGCACGAATTATGAATATACATGTATTTTTGCCCAGCAGGCGAATTGTTCACTATGTCAATATTGTACCGTTCGTTTAACAGTGTTCATCATCTTCATCTGGTACCGTCGGAAAACTGTTTTCATTTATCTCGTTAATTTTACGTAGTTGATATGTGCAGAAATACTGTTAAATTGCTCGGTATTCAGTTCGGTAGAAACGAGAAAGTGATCTTTATTGAAGGGGAATATGGCGAACGGTTCAAAGACGATGGAACAGACCACGGCCTTTGCGCAAATTATAAAGCATCTATTGGTTGTACATAAAGCGACACTTTAAACGCTCACCTGAAATCAGACGCCGATTCATTATAACGATAGCCGAGTAAAATATCGGTCTTTTATGCCGAAACCAGTTATGATGGTTAATACGAAATTAATTGTTCACTTTCAGCAAAGAAACGAGGTCACAGCAACTGTTGGGTTGCGATCGTTGCTTAGGCATTATATTGAAATATCGGTCGTCGGTTTGCCTCTACAGTTATTACCCAGTCTTTGGTATCATTACGATTAGCTGGTATCATACTTTGAAAGATATCTTCAACATAACTATGTTGAAATCTGATATGAAATAAAATATCAATAGATGACAGTCGGTCGTCGAAAGTTATCAAAATATCTGTTTCGGGAAAATTTTGATATCCGTTGTCACTTGGTTGAGAATTCAACATTCCGAGCAGTTCGATTTTATTGTTTTCAGCAGCTTATTCGTATTTTTCTGAAAGTTTAGTTCTATTTAAACATGGCTACTGGGTATTAGTTAGTGCCGAAGTGGGTTGCTGACATAGCGCGATGTAACGTGGCCTCAGACAATAGAGTAACAGCCTAAAACAGTTTTTCTATTTCCGACGGCATTTCGTCTTCACGTGTATGATGGGGTTTTCAATAAAATTCGTTATACCAGCACCGGCTTCGTTGTTGGTCATCGAAAGGGCCAGTCAGTGCCCACAGATCTCGCTCGCGTCCCTGGTGAAATACTGTTCACTTCCACGTTCCGGTATCACAGTTTGGTGATTCAATAATCATAAATTCAAACGGTTATAATAAACTGGCAGGTTCTATATCACGTACCCGATAACAGAAACGGATCTCGAAAATACGTGCCGAAAGAAGAAGCAACCGATTGAAAACAGCTTATGTTCGCTAAAGTTTTGCAGACATGCTTGTCAACCATTGAACTGCCTATCGGCATCACCCATACGGGATCGAGGAAAAGCGCCTGTCGATGCGGGCATCAACCGGCCAGCATCAAACGTGCCTACAATACTCGGGTTGACAAATATGAGCTAAATGGCAAGTCAACATGGTAAAACGGAAACAAAAGCAGGGTAACAATACGTAAAACATCGGTGTCGAAGTCAGCAACCGCGCCCAACCCGGTCGGCGTCGATACCGTTCAACTTCAATGTTCTATCAGCTGACCAACAAAATCTGATCCGTCATTTATCCGTTGCCATCCCAAACCGAACACGAAACACAAAGAAAGCCGAGCATCAACAACGAAGGAATTCTGAGCAACAATACCGTCGTTTGTTCAGATTTACGCGCAGTTAACGCGCCCAAACAGCGAACGCCGAACCGACGTGAACGCCAGTGGTAGCGTCAGTCCCCGAACCGGTTTCGTAACCGTCATCGCCCAACGAAAATGTAACATTGCAGCTCATTTCGTATTTGCATAAAGGCTCGAAAGAAACGTATCCAGAGCGTTGCCGCGCATCAATGGCGATGCCGCGACAACATGATCGTCCGTCGCGTTTCAGTCGACCAACATCACAGCTCGCAGACGGTATGTTCACCATGTCACCCTGTACAACCGAAAGTTCACCAAACCTAACTCCAACCTCGAACTTCGTGCCTGGATGAAGCCCAGCTTTATTCCTGTACCGTTGCGTCAAGCCTTTGCCGGGTCAATTCTCGTGGAATATACGTTAATTTTATATTGGGGAGGGGAACGGAAGAACTTGCCTCTCGATTCAGTTCAGAGTTTGTCACCACGGAGCGTGGTGTTGTTGACGTTCTAGAGATCGGGTAGCGCCTAGTGAGCCAGCAAGTTGATGTTGCGTGAAAGCCCACGCAGTCCTTCACCGTGTTGTTGAATATTGTTATAAGCGGCGGCCCGTCCAGTCACCATCAGATTGAGTCTGTCCCTTCGTTCATAGATGCCCGGCAACGTTATCGAAGCGCGGCATTATAATACGAGGCGTAACCTTCGAAACGACCGTTGTCGAAAGGTAAACGAGAAAGCATCGCAATTTATTACGAAGGCTTCGTAATAGTTCCTCGATAATAGCCCACGGTTTGTTCCAATGCGCATCGAATAACTTAACTTCATTATCCAATAAAGTCAGAGCACTGTATTAAAATGATAAACAGTATCAAGATATACGAATCGTCAAGAAACTCCTTGCAATAAAGTTAGTAGTCGACACCCTTTCGGATGTCAATATTTCCAGTCAGTCGACTCAACTAATATGCTTCTGCATTGCTTTCTAACTTCGTGTATTTTCGATGATGACACAGACAGTATTGCCGGATAACACAGCAAGTGGATGATGAAACACAGTAGTCGACAGTTCATGATCATGAAGACAGAACATCGTTTATTACGCATTATCGATTCGTTGATACGACTTCGCTCAAAGTTACCAGGTGTTCCCGTTCAGAATTTTATGCACTGAACAGAAGGAAGCAGTTCCAAACAGATGAAAATAACCTCAGTTTACACTCTTTTGAGTTGGAATATGAAATTGGTTGACTTTATCACCGATGTTAATTATGAAGCGACGCCACATATCGACTAAATAGTGAATGTGTCGCCATTGATTCGACCGTATAGGGTGGCAATTTATTGAACATATATACCGAAGATTCAAATATTTCTTTCTGTTTGTTGAATGGTCTTCGATGAATTTGGCAATATTAAGTTGGAAATACTCCGTCCGAATCGAATAGCGGTCAACGTTTCTACAAATGATCGATATTCGTCCGTTTGACAGACGTAAATTCGAAGCGTTACCACGTTCGCCGATGCGACGATTTTCATTAACGCCGAAGAACGAGTTTGCGGATGAAAAGATAGCGATGCTGTGCAATATGTAATGCCGCGCCTGAAATCCGATCGTGGTTCGGTCGCCACGCCAGATTCGCTAAGTCATTACCGTTAAGTATAGCAGCGTTATATTCGTACTGACGAAAGGTTTTTCTTCATTGTCGAAGCCGACAGTTATTACAATCAGCATTTTGGCACATTGTTTATAAATCGCTATAGATATATAATAATTATAAATACAAAACTCGTTCATTTATTCCACGCCATCAATAAGACATTTAAACCGAAGAACGTTCAAACAGCCTATTCATGGTGAAGACGCCGAAAACCATAGATCGCCAACGAAATCATCGTCACGAATATCCCAAAGCCATAATCATTTGAAATCGCTATCGGCAGCCCCTGTCGCAAATCAAAACGTCAACCATACGTCAATAAAACTCTATCGAAGTATTCAATATCACTTTGAAATTCGTATCCCGCCATTCACTGGTCCGAAGCGACGTTCAACCGAAATATCAACGCGTTAACCAATCGCCAAATTCATCCCTCAAACACAACTAAACACGTCCATTCGAACCACCGTTCAAATTTAATCGTAACAGCAGCAGAAGGTCGAAAACCGAAAACATGACCTATCATGTCTGCGAAAGTTTGTCTCACGATACGTCATCCACATTTCGTTCTTCGGCACCCACAGTCCATCCATCGCGATCACCGGATCGACCGTCCTCAACCTCGGCCCACGAAGTCAAGTCACCCATCTACAACAATGCCATCGAACGGTCAGTAATGTTACGCAAGAACCAAATCACCAAAAGTCAATCAACCAACTCGAACACATACCTCGTCAAAATAACAATCCTCATCAACCACCTAAAATCATGAAAGTTTTGATCATTCGCTGAATATCATTAAATAGTCGTGATCATCATCAACAGTATTAATCAAATGTTGCTGTCGTCAAAAGAGTTAACCGCAAGCCGCCCCGACGTAACCATCATTTAAAGAAACTCGAATCGCCAGACGTTCGATTATCATCCCGTTAAAGTTGTTGATAGCCAGGCCAGAATCGGTTCAGCAAAACATTTCGTTGGGGAGAGCGATTTAATGGGGATCGCGAAACAGGTTACAGTTTATCAATATGTTGCGGTATCCGTTCTGTTCGCAAATTCCGTTAGAATTGTCTTACAAACCAATTTCAAGAGGTGGCGACTGGAACGGCATCGGCGGTTAGTTACTAGCCGTTATGGTATTCACTGACTGGTGAAATTGTTAGAATTGTTCAGTAACGCTTCTAGTTGTAAAGACGATTGAATGGATCGGTATAAGCGATTTGCTGACACATACCGAATACCCGTGAAATTGTTAGAATTGTTCATTTCACAAGAGGGCGACCACGGCATGTGGTTAGCAGCGTATTGGTATATGTCACGATTATCGTGACGATGCTCGCGTTGCGCCGATCATTGATTGTTCGGTGTACTACGGTTTACAGACCATTATATAGTTGAATATATTGACCCGTTTTATATACTTCGACACAACCGTCAGTTTCATAACAAAGAGACTACTCATATCACGATTTTACAGTAAAACATATTCGAATTACGAGTCATCATTGTTTCTGGTTCAAGATTGAACAATGTTATTCATTTTAGTATTCAATGGTTCTATCAATAGCTGAGTCGTTCAATATCATAGTATCAGAAACCACGATATCTTTGATTGATTGCAGTGATACAGCTTCTGGTGAAACAATTATTGTGCTGCATTGATGATATGTTGAAGATCAATTTGCATGCGATTCAGTTCGTTCCGCGTATTTATATACAGTTGCTGCCTTTGCCAGCCAAAGACAAGGCAAACTGGCGCGTCGACAGCGTCACTGAATCATTGGCAGCCTATCATATTGTGCCGATCCTCGAGAATGCCGTTCGCTGATATCGGCTAAAGTCTAAATAATACAGCCTCGCGATACAGTACAGCTTGATCGCCGTTAAACGCATCATATTCTGCGGCTTACGAAACAGAGCTAAACATAACAGCGATATCATTCTGGCGTGGTTTAACATGCAATACAAATACGACGGGTCGATGCTCAGTGGTTACGCACGTTAAATGCATCAATATTCTTAGTGGTTAACAAACAGTATTAAACATTTATAACATTCCCAGTGCGCCATAATATAACAGCCAAACGCGATCGTCATTTGCGTGGTTTAATGAAACAGACAAGATTCTAGTACGACAATGATCAATATTCTAGTGGTTTAACGACATACACTAAAGTTCGATGACAAGATAATAATACCTAAACGTAATTTTAACGTCATCGTTCGTCGCTCAACACCGGTCATACCGGCGGCCTGAAATCCTCGAACACCGCGAAACGATCCGAATCAATCACGATCAAAAATCGCGAGCACCTTCGGTGTCCGCCGCCGCGCCATCAAACAAGAAACAAAACCGTTTCGTTCCGCCATCGACAACTTCACGTACCCGTCGTCAACAGCGCCGAAACACGTCGAACTAAAGTCTCCGCCCGGCGAAGATATGTTTATTCACGAAGTATTAAGATTGAAGAAACAGACCACGTTCATGCAAACAGCGCGCCACTATCGTCATACGTGCTTCATCACCTCATTACGCCCACCGGTTCCAAACCAGTCATCACAAACCACAGCCCATCTTCAACAATCCCCAAACCTGTTCCATAGACGTCACGGTCGTTGTCAGTTGGCGAACAATATGACGTAAGACCGTGAACAGACAAGACAGCCAAAGTTTGTTATTGCCATCAGCCTCTCTTGTAATGGGAAGCAAAACGCGATCACCACAAAACGGTCATCCAAAACCGCCCACGCTGTCCGTCCGGCCACTTCTATTGTCATCGCCACGGCCGATCGAAGCTCACGGGGTCCGTCCTCAATACGCTTGGTTATTAACGCCGCATATTCAATCAACAGATACTACATCAGAAAGCCAAACCGTCTTCGACGACCTCGCGCCGTATGCTGGCGAATCCGAATAATTTTTCCAGCGCCTGACGTCCCGTCACACCGCCTGTTCCGAACCAACCTATCCGGCCCATTCATTCCAGTCCTATTCACCTGGAAAACACATTTCCATCAGCCCCACCGGTTCAAATTCCGAAGTCAGCCCACAACGTCATTCCACGATGCCCTCGTAAAATCTCGTCCAACTTCGGCATTGTCCGTCTTCGCCCTCCACAAGCTAATACAAATGCCGAGGGCGAGTTCGCATTAACAAGTTGATTGACGATGCTCACAGCCATAACGGCAAGGGCCTCACTGCATGCATTTACCCGGTCCGGTAGTCGATCGACGGCCTTCGACTGTGAGTGCACCGGAGCGTTTTGTCCGGCAGCATTAAAGCAACATTAGACAGCCCAGACAGAGTAACTATGACTGGTCAGCCAGCCCCGGTGTCATTGGTGAAAGTGGCAGATTAAAGCAACCGTTATCATCGCGAATATTTTTGTATTACATAGAAGCGAATTATTTCCCAGCAGCCTGCGTACTTTGATATCTGTTACCTTTCCTATAGCGTTTCTGTTTTACCAGTGACCTTCCTCTTCAATATTCGCATTTGAATAAAGCCGCCAGATTCATCAGGAATACCGCAGGTCCGCGATAGCGAGTCGAAGCTTCTCCCGCAGGAAGTTATGGAAAGCGTGCTGGAAGAAATAATTCCGCAAGCGAAAGCGATGTAGTTAGGAGTAAACGCCATTGTCGTTACGCTTTGATACCGTTAAGTAGCATCCATTAAATGGCAAGGAATGCTGACAGGATTATCAAACAGGTCGCAGAAACAGTACATCGCGAGCAATAGGGGAAATCAGTAAAGAGTCAGCAGATGGAAGATATTCAACTCCCTTCTGCATATGAAATGATGAACAATAAACCGGTCGAAGGCTGGCCGTTCCACCGTAAAGTGTCAGCATTTTTACATGTTATTCTTATCATTGGCCAACTCCACATCCAGAGCGAGCGAACAAGCCTGCTGAACCGTTTCAATACTGAATAGCGTTAACACAGCGGAAGTATCGTCTGTGGTTTCCTCACACATGCCCACAAAGCAGAATGCAATCACGAAGCCACAGTAGTCAGCAACATAAGAAGCGCGCAATCCTTGTGCTTTAGTAAGAGCGGTGAATATTGTGGCGGAATTGTAGCCGTTACTGAGCAATCGATCACTTAAAATCACAGAATCGTTCATGAATGGCAGGTCGGCGGAATAATGAGAATTAGTACTTTTCGAACAGGATTATTATACACGTACAATTTCGTGATGATATAAAGATCAGGCATCAGTTCATCAACTTCTTTTCAACAATATTGCCATATTAGAATTCCACGTTATTAAATTGTGTTAGACTATAGAAGATTGAGATCAGGCCAAAACAAGTTAACCATAAAGCCAGTGACATAGTTATTTTCCCATCAGTTCGTGCAATAAGAAAGTTTCTGTCTCTTCATAGTTAAAGCACAATATACAAACCCAATTTCAGCAACATAGTTAATACCTGACAGCAGTTGGCCTTAGTTTCTCATATCATCAGGGGCTCGTAGATCGGGAGGTACTTCATCGTTAACAGTGAAAGCGAAAGTGAGCTTCCGTTTTACGTCACTTTTTCAAGCACTATTCTGCAATATCGTAATAGCCGGTTCTCACAAAATTATCAGTCCTGATCTTCAGCATGAACAATATTCTGTTAGTTAGATCAATGCATTACCTTCCTCGAAATGTCAGGGTGTTCTGGCATGTAATCGGTTCAAAATAACATCATAAATCATTATCTTCAACAGTATCGAACAATGGTTTGCATGTTTGTGCCGTGACCAGCAATAGTCTCCAGTTAGTGGCAGTTACCCAAATAATCGCCTGGTTCAGACTTGATTATTTACAGTGATGGCCGCCATATAACCGAACATTGCCGAGCGCAGCCGCAACGTTCACGTACAAACCACTGTCCGCGTTGAAATGAAGCCGACGTGATGCGTTTATTTTGTGACGGTTTCCAGTTGCATCACATATTCGCCGCATCACCCCGACCGTTTCCTTGCGAGCAACGCAGTCCATTTCCAAAGAGCGCTCTGTTCATCATGCCGGCTGATCCGGGTCTCCATCTCCAAACAAGGCCAAATGCGTGAAACCCATTTCCCGGTGTCCCACCGCGACAATACAGAACAGCGCCAAAAAGCGGCATAAAACCAAACCTCACCACCAGTCGCCAGCCACACAACCCCTAATCCACGTCCCCGACCGAGGCGATGCAGCCAAGGCATTCACCACAGCTCCATGAGGAAACCAGCGCTGGAACCGCATGTCCAGGTGGCCAACCATGCTACAAAAGACAGACTGGAAGAAATAACAGGAGACCTGCTGATGCTGCCGCTATAGAGAGCAGAAGGAATACACTGTCAACTTTCTTATTATTTACTTTAATTTTGTGGAGAAATACTAGCACCTTGTCACACTGAAAGCGATGACGGTTCAAATCCGACAGTCAACTGTCTTCATTGATGATACATAGATTCTAACTAGTCTTGTTCATTGATGATGTAGATTCTAATATTATGGCAATGATGATGTTTTGTTTAGTTGAAGTTGATGAACTGTAATTATGATCTTTTTATATCATAATGAGGAAGTCAGTTGTTGCAGTGTGCTTATTCAGATGTTCTGATGAAAGAAATTTTTCTTTAATTTTCATTTGAAATTTCTTTATGACCTGTATTTCTTCATGACAGTTCTGTGGATTTTAGGGTATGTTTTGAATTATTCGCTTCGTGACCTGGTATCATGAGGCCACTCTTCACGTATTTCTACCCGTGATAATACCAGCAAAAGCAGCACGGAAAGAAATCACTACTTGGGGTGGTGGGGTACTCTCATGGTTAAAGAATCTGCTCATCACTGTTGTAAAGACCATGCGTGAAACCCATTTCTGGTAGTCCTCCACTGTACTAGCTGTAATATTATTGCGTAGTTCAAAACTAAACTTACTTCACTCACTATAAATGAAGATGTAGGTTAGTAATGATAAGTCTTTCATATAAAAATCTTGGTACTTTTATGGAATACAGCCAATAACTGTTGAAGGACACAGTGATTTTAAAACCACATCCGTATTTTATTAATTCACACCGCCATACAGAGGGGAGTTAAGGCTCATGTATAGTTCCTTCCATCTGCTATTCTTGCTGGTTTTATTTCACGTAAACATGTTTTCTTGCCGAGCATGGTTGATGTGTGACATCGAGCGCTGTTAACCTTTGCCGACCGGTAACTAGGATGCTGCCCAAGCTTCCGCGGTGATCAAAATCATGCAACGCAACGGTCATTGCGCGATACCAACTTGTATTAATACTCATAACTTTTTCCCATTTCAGGAAGGATTGTTCTTCCATACACTCCTTACAACGCTACTCGCTATACCCAAAGAATGGGCAGCCTCATTTCATAAATGGCGGATGGCATTGTTTAATCGACTCAATGAAAGTGGTAATTCACCTGGATGGATCTAGCAGCTGATAGATGCAGATGTTGGAGGAGCAGGGCTGTCCCTTCAATATAAAACGCCAGCCATCTCACAGGAGCAAACATTCTGCTCTACAGATACCTGGGCACCGCTAAGGAATATGAAATGCGCACATATGCACAATAAATGATCACATTGATAGCTGGTTTCCGTTGAGCCTCTGTACTTTCACAGAATGACAATGCTTATTGCCCATGTCAATAAATTCCAGCTACCTTGATTCGCATCTCGAACATTGCCGCACCTATGACGCAACACCACCAATCTCCAACAGAAACCCATCAATCAATTCCTGGATTAGGTCATGCATACAGAGGCCATCCCTACAGGTCATGATGAAGATGCACCAAATTCCAAAAACATTCATCAACCAGACTCCTATTAATGCAAACCCGCAACCCTCAAACATCACCTGTAATACAAATCAGTCTGAAAACAGAAAACCCGTTTCTAGGCCGTCACCCGCATCCCCAAACCACGTAAAATCCCACAAAAGCCGCCACACCCAAACAACCGACACCAACCAGGCATCTCGCAAAATTAACAGACATCCCCAAAGCTACGCTTCACCGCAAAAACGCCAAAACCCTACCTAACAAAAACGTAATCTAACAGACCTGGACTACAGATGGCACCAGGTCACTGTACTGCAGCACAGATGACGACCGACCACTCTGGCATAAAATGCACCATCCTGCCCACAAGCAACAAGAGGTCATCTCAAAGATAGTTTTATGCTTCTTTCATGAGCGACGAACCTGATCTATTGATTGACATCTAACGGTCTCTTCATATGTAAAGCAAGCAGGACACCATGAAAGCTTTAACCAGCCATCGTGAGCAAATGTCCTTTAAAATATATAGTGTATGACCAATTCAATCGACAGGACTGATATTCATTTAAATTGTTATGATGTGCCGCGCTTTGCTTCCCAGTTTAATTTCTAAAGGGAATATTTTATTCAGTTTTGTATCTTCTATCCCCATCTCTGACCTCTAACCATCAGTTTGCGACACTGGCCCTGGATTTGCTTTTGAGATGACCTCTCCAACCTGTTTCTTTTTTATAGTGATAGTGAGGCTCCATAGTAGCTACATCCTTCATAGTTTCAGTTTAGTTATATTTTAACAAGTCAGCTATCGTTTATAATGAAGTTGTGCGACTTCTTGAAAAATGGACATAAAATTGTCCTTGTTATATAATATCATCGCACACTAATTTGTATAAAGACATGGTCTGTTCCAATAATACTATCTCTCTCAGTAAAGTCCTTTACGCTTCTCTCTATTCCTCTACTACACTGACACACTGTAGTTAGGCCGAACTTAGTCTTCAACAGATATTTCACGCTACACATATTAACAACATAAATTGTAGATATCAATGCTAACAAACAGTTTTTCTATTTCTGACAGTACTTTTAGTAACGACCTAAAGGTACTTTCCTGTGACCCATGATCCTTTGATCAATGAATTCATCCAGATCATTTCTTTTGGAATATTTCAAGAGATTTCATTGCCATTACTAGTGCCATTGTGTATATAAACAGCACAAACAATGTGTCCATGTTCAGCTGTGTATGTAATCATGTTTTTAAGTGTATGTGTTAAACCACACTAAGAATGTGATCACATTTAGCTGTGTATTAAACCACACTAAGAATAAGCATTATGTTTAGCTCTTGTTTGTTAAACCACACTAAGAATGTGATCACATTTAGCTGTGCATGTTAAACAAACACTAGGAATGCTATCATGTTTAGCTCTGTTTGTTAAAACCACACTAAGAATGTGATCACATTTAGCTGTGCATGATAAACCACAATTAAGAATGTTATCATGTTTAGCTGTGCATGCTAAAACCACACCAGAATGTTATCATAAGTAGCTGTGCATGTTTAGCCTCTGTTTAAGCCACACCAAGAACATGATCACATTTCTAGCAGCTGATGTCAAACAACACTTATGCCATCACCTAATATGCGTAACAAGACTGTGATATGTGAACAAACACTCCTCAGGATCAAAGTACAATATGTCATTTCTTTTAATGGATTCAATCATTTCTTTATATGTGCACCAGTTTGCCTTGGTATTCGTGGTCCTTGTACTGTAAACAGCAACTGTATATAAATACATAGTTTGGATTGCGCATCTAAACATTTATGCAAAATTCGTCCTCAAACATAACACAATGCAAACTTTTAATGAATTGTCGAACACAGACTATCACTCGGGTAATGTCAAAATACATCACGAAGTTTTCTTCATTATGACATTGAGCAAGCTCAATGTAAAGTCAGGTGTGAATACCCCCACAATGTACTCTAAACGAATAGTAATAGATGTATTGTTTTCAATCTCGATCAAACTACAAATGATGTCAAGGATTCTGAGATTATGAACGTTTTGCCTTTTGCTGTTACAGTCTGATAGATAGTCAGTAGTAGAGATCTCTTTGTTTATAGAACCAGTGGTTGTGGTCGGAGACCATATAAAAACAGATCCAGCCATATCCGTTTCATACAGGCATACGGCCATCCGTAAACAAACTGAGTCCGCACCGATCAACCAACGACCAACAGCACTTGTTATCGAGATCCACCTACGGCACACGACGACATATGCCAAACCACGCCAGCAAGCCTCGACCACCGTGCAGATGCCGTAAGTACTTCTTACAACAAGAATGGGCTAGCCGAAGATAAGTCACCCCAACGCCTGATCACACCGGTCAATTGGGATCGCCATGACATGTGTCAACCAAGTCAGCTCGCATGACCACCAGAACCGTTAGTTAGACTCTTGCAACAAGAATGGGTTACTGAAGACCACTCCTAACCTTGATTTCTATCAGGTCAATTGGGATACCATAACATGTGTCAACCAAGTCAGCTAGCCCTGACCACCTGATGCCGTTAGTCGCTCTTACAAGAATTGGTTTTGCGCCAAAGACCACCTTTAACCTGTGATTTCTATAGGTCAGTTGGGATACCCATAACATGTGTCAACCAAGTCAGGCTAGCCTGACCACACCTGATCCCATTAATCGCCTCTACAACAAGTTAATGGTTTGTTGAAGACCACTCTAACCTGGATGTTCATTTAATGCAGCTTCATGGCAAAACCTTAGACACAACAGGATGATGTCCAGTATCTTCAGCCTTTATATAAAATCTAACAATTCCAGGATTTCGCTTTAAAATAATGGATTATCAGGGTAGCTTTGCAGTTGAAACTCTTTTGGCCGATATTGCCCTGCTTATTTTATGGTCTCTGTTAGGTGTCCTGATGTATGCTCAAAGTCAGCTTGAATGATTAAACTTTCATATTTCGCGTAAGTGGATTGGGGGTCAGGTAAGTAACGGATAATGATTATTTATTACTAACAAAATTATATATGTATTCAGAGATTAGGGTACGGTTAATTCTAGCCTAGTGGTTAAAGCGTTCTCTGCGCCATGCTGGAAGACCCGGTTCGATTCCTACATTGGCACTCTATTTCTGGTGTCTCCTGCCTTGACATTGTTGGAATATTGATATATTCAGCGTAACTTTAACTCACTCACTTCTAGGCTGTATCCTCCAAGGTTAAAGTTAGTGTTGGAAATTAGTTGAAATCTCACAATTGATGATTGCATTACCAAAAAGAACAAATGTGATGACTAATATATCATGAACATAAACTTCCTGGAGCCTTAGAGAAATATTCAGTCATGACTTTTTCAGTTAGTGAAGTGAGTTTCTAAGAATTAAACACGTTTTTCAGGCCCCGACAACTTCTAAGATATGTTCTATTGTCAAGTGTTGCAAAGACGAAAACAGTAGTTCCAAAATCGTTTATGTTCGATTATGACAAAGGCAATCGATTGCTTGGTCGTTTGGTCACTGCGACCAATCTTCCACTAATTGAACATCACTAGTTAAAGTATTGTAAAATATTGTCGTCCTGAGAAGGTACTTTGTCCCAAAACTTTTCAAAGTAAATGTAAACCCGTCAGATTTTGTAAACGTAGGGGCGTTTTGGTGATTTTAATTTTGGCCAATTTCCTATAATCGCGAGCAGCTAAAGGGATAGTGTAAATCCAACTAGGGTCCATGTACGTAGCGAAGATACTGTAAGTCCCCATGGTCCCTAGTATGGTCCCTACCTTCAGTTGTTGGCGATCTATAGCCTGTTTTGTATTGTATTGTCCTCCTATAGATAAACTGTTTTAGATTTGATTACTAGTTTTAAATATGGTATCTGTGATAGCGTAGTTGTTTTGCTGTCCTTCGTAGACAGGATTTTGTAATTTGCCTTGAATTATTATATATCTATAACTTGGATTTAGTCACGATATGGCTGAAATATTGCCAAAATGACTTAAGAATTTTACTCACTCAATTCACCACAATTTATGTAACGTGCCAGCTCGGTGTGGGAGAGAAACCCATATTGATGCAGGTACTAGGCATATACTATTTCTCTGAAATCCACGAGCACGGGTATGGCTTTAAAACACACAGAGATATAACCATGGCGACCCAGGATTCGAACCCACGATCGTAAAGTCTCAGGTACGGCATTGCACAATATTTGCAACAACTGAAGTCCAGCTGTATGTCTATCTAATAACCCTATCACAACCAAACTCGTTCTCAGTACGTTCTTGAAAAAATGTTCGCATCGGGCTCAAACTGTATGCGAACAGACTGGACGTAGTGGCAGCCGTTTCACAGTCTGTATAAGAACTTCTATGGACGGGCTCGGTCGGATCTTTGAACGGAAGGGTGCTCCAGAACGTTGACCATATCCAGCGTTCCTACCCGTTCAAAATGGACGGAGTGACAACTTAAAATAATTATAAAGTTCATAAGACAGTGCATTCCTCCAACCGTAGAAAGAAATGACTGAATCTTTCTGTGTATGCCCATGTTATGTGAATTGCCACCCTGTAAAGTTGTTGTTGGTCAGATGTGAAAACAACAACATTTTGTCCACTTGTTTGGGTCCGGTATGTAAGCGTCCTTCATAGCAGTTAACATGGTGTCAGGATCAGCTAGTTTCATGTCTAATAAAGGAGTGTAAACTGAAGTTGTTTTCGATCTGACTGTGGGACCTTCCTTCTGTTCAGTGCACTATTAAAGCCGTTCCATTCTGGACAGGAGGCGCCTTTGAACAACTTTTAGATTAAGAAGTCAACATCCCTAACAGTTGCACGTGATGTTGAGACTACCTGCATGGCTAAACGTTTCAGTGGTTTTCACTGTCTTCATGATGCAGTCCTTGGGCATGTTTGGCTTTTTGGGACCTGTGTATCGTTCACCAGTGATTTCATCATCCACTTGCTGTGTCATTTCCTCTTTGTTTATCCGACGAAATGTACTTTTGTCACCAGTGTTCTTGTCATCATCAAGTGTACTTGAGTTAGAAGCAATGCAAGAGCATGTGTTAGTTGGAGTCCATTTTGGCTGGAAATGTTGGCATCAAAGTTGTCGACTATAACTTGTACAAAGGGGAGTTTCTCTTGGTGATTCCTTGACCTTAATCCTCTTGATATGACATCATTTTATGCAGAATTAGTTTCTGACTTTTTATTTTAAGATCGCATTCAGTGATGGCAAGACAAAGTCGTATCAACCTTCAAAACAAGTAAAAGTTAAGGGCTATTCCTCAGAAAATCCCCTGGGCAGAGGGACGTTATTAAGACAATGCCGGGGCACAGGGACGTTATAAGGATAATTGCCGGGACAGAGGGACATTATTTAGATAACTGCCAGAGGAAGTGAGATTGTATCAGATTTGAGGGATATTACGAGAAAACGTGCCCCCTAAGACCAATAGAGTTACGTCACTGTCGGTTTATAACTTCAGTGAGCAACGAGTTAACAACATATGTTTCAAAGTTGCACACCGTCTACCAAAGTCCGAATATCAAGGAACACCGTCCCTTCTGCCCCTCGCAGTATAATTGCCACCTTCCTCCAGATAAGCGACAGCGAGGCAGTCTATGAGGCAAGAAGTTGTTGAAGGGGACAGGATACAGTGTCTGATGACTGACTGACTGAGTTTTGTTTTACGCCGCTTATAGCAATATTCCAGCAAATATCACGGTGGGGACACCAGAAATGGGCTTCACACATTGTACCCATGAGGGGATTCGAACCCGGGTCTCCGGCAAGGTGAGCCAACGCTTTAACCACTAGGCTACCCCACAGTGTCTGATGAAAAGAGGAGGGCTATTCTAGGACGTCAAGCAAACACCATACGTGAAACGACCAAACTCTGGACTAGGGTCCGAGGGTAAGAGTTCTTCCCGTTCCCCCTCCCCAATAATGTATATAAATTAACATATAATACAAGTATTAACAAAACTTAACACAACAATTACAAAGGAACTCACAAAAATGACTAAAAGTCCAAACTTTAAGTTCGGGTTAGGTTTGGAGTTAGGTTTAGGGTTGAGGAACGGGAAGGAACTCTTTCCGGTCCGAAAGTTGTAGGAACCGAAGCCGGAAGACATATGAGTAAATCTCTATCTACGAAAACTGTGTCGCCATGTTTGGAGTCAATAAACACAACAAACAGCTTGGACAGAATCATATTCTCCTGTAACTTATCTCAGTGATGCACAGCAGCAAGTAATATCCGTTGTTTCTTTCGAAACCTTTATACAAATACAAAATAATAAACAATGAAACCCTTTAATCATTCTATTGTATTTTCATTGACAATATTGAGATATAGTAGTTCAGGGACTTGGCTATATACTATATTGTATTCCCACAATCAGTTGCCCGTTCATACTGTTTGACAGCACGTGCTTTTCGCACGCTCTGCGCGCGGGAATCTGTTTCTGTGGCTGGGAACACGTGGCGTGATTACTCGAGGAGATATGTTGTTATTTTTCTCAGCTCTTTGTGTTTGTGTCTCTTTCGTTTGGATATATGATCATATGGATCATTTATTGGATCAAAGACTGTGAGTACCGAGACATTTAAGTTGACAATATGTCAATACCCGTGGGTTCTAGGTTGCGTTATTGCTACAACCGACCAGAAGACCTTCGATATTTTTATGTATTACCTACTTTTGTTTCCATTTTACCATGTTGAACACCATTTTATCCTCTTTAATAACCAAATGTGCTCCAACAAAACGTTTGATATGCTTCTGTAGTTATTACTATGTAACCATTAGCACCTTTCTGCAATCCATTATGTTCATTGGTATATCATTGTCAATGGTTGACAAACCAAAAAATTATATCACAAAACTGTAGGGGCATAAATGACAATTGTTTTTCTATAATCAGTTGCCCGTTCATACTGCTCGAACGCACGTGATTTTCGCACGCCTGCCGTTTCTGTTGCTCCGGAACACGTGGCGTGATTACTCGAGGAGATATGTTTTTCTCAGTTCTGTACGTTTGTGTCTCTTTCGTTTGGATTTATGATCATATGGTTGCAGTTATTGGATCACAAACTGTGAGTACCGAGACATTTAGGTAGACAATTATTTCAATACCCGTGGGTTGCGGATTGTAGGGATCCTAGTCTGTTTTAAACTATTGCCTCCAGTGAAATAACAACAAAGCCAGTTATAGATATACTGTTGAAAAAGATTTTATTGAAAAAAACCCACATCACATACACGCATTGAGAGAAAAAGACCTAGTACTGTCGGAAATAGAAAAAACTGTTTTAGGCTGTTACTCTGTATCCTAAAAATTTACACAATTGCAAATAGCATATGTCGAAATAACCCACTTCGGCCTAACTGGGCGTTCTGTGGGATGCGTAATACGATATCCAGAAAAGCATGTTACTAAAAATCGGCAAAACTTAGAAAAATACGAATAGCTGCTGAAAACAATAAATCAGACTATAGATGGCAATGACGTCCGTCGACTCAAATGCATCCAGGTAATGATCTCAAAGACCTTTTCATGGACTATGTCGACTCACCTTTCTTTCATATAGCATAGTTTATGTTGAGATAAGTAAAAGAGTATGATACCCGAAAACTATAGAAACGCATCGCCTACAGGCTCACTAGGGTCATCTCCACTGTTCTAAAACTAGATATTTTGTGCTTTTTATGATGTGTGTTGACATATGTCTCATCTATTGATTAACATCTTACGTCTGTCTTTTGCTTTCATATAGTTTCATCTATAGTTTATGTTGAGATATGTTCGATGTCAGAGTATGATACCCATAAAACTATGAGTGCTTTAAGTGAGTCTGCATTTTGTGGTATATAGGTGGCATGACCACCCGAAGATCGACAGGACTGGATATTATTTGTAAATTGTAATGACGTGCCGTGTACCTCCCCAGTATAATTGCCCTAAAGGATTATCTCATCTTAGCTGACATCTCTATCCCCAAGCCCGACCCCAGGTTTTGCTTTTGAGACAGCCCCTCCTATCTGTTTCTTTTTATAGTGACAGTGAGACTGCATGGTAGCTACATCCTTAATAGTTTCGGCATAAAAGTTATTATTTTTTACGTCAGCTATCGTTTATAATGAATCAACGTCTAATTTCAAATTGGGCATTTAAAAAGTGTCCTTTGTAATACAATATCGTCGCACACTAATTTGCATAAAGCCATGGTCTGTTCCAAATAAGTCTTTTGGACTTAGAACCGCATTGCTAATTTCTGCACTTATTTCCCCTCAGTAAAGTCCTTTTTCTCCGTTTCCTATCTCTCTACCACCGAGACTGTAGTTACCGAACTTAGTTTAACAGATATTTCACACTTTCACATATCAACTACATAAATTGTAGAGATAAATGAGAAAACAGTTTTTTTTCTATTTCCGACAGTACTATAGTTAAGTGTTGAGAATTTACTGTTAAACTGAACGGGGGTAACTCTTGCACCTGTCTGTTATAGTGGGCTTATTTACTCACCTGCTAAAGACAAAAACATACATGTAATATAATTCATAATTCATGCAATGTATATTGTCATTTGTAAGTTATCACCCCTCCCAAGCAAAATAAATTAGCCTGACTGTCATAAAACATTGTTTTAGCAATAATAAAAGACCTAAATCTGTCCAAACATGTCAATGGTCTATCAGGGCGTCTTCTACAGATATCAATTGATGAACTATTGATGAATTACCCGGTCATTATTACACAGTAACCTCAGAAAGAATAGGATTTAGAGTTACATCTTCTTTCTTTCTTGACAATTTATTTTACATGTGGATATTACTTCTGTACCCTAAATGAATGCAAAATGATTTGTGTTGTGTTAAAAGTAAGTAGTTACTGAGAACTTTAAAGACAGTTCTACATATGTGTGTCATAGAAAACAATTTCACATTTCAAAACAGTGAAATGTCCATGGCCAATAAATTTGTGCAACCTCTCACCAAACCAGTTAACACAAAGTGCAAAATGTCAACATGAAATGTGAAAATGTTAAGATGTATACCAATGTTCTTAATCATAATGAGACATGTATTTTGTGTGTTTCAGAATGGTTTGAAAGTCATTAAGGAATATACAAAGACTATTTACTATGTACAATTCAAGGGATAACATTTTTTGAGAAATGCTTGATTCATTTCATCATGTATATATCTTGACATGTGTACAGTTTCTTGAGAGAAGATTGCCACATAATTTAGAAATGGCAATCAGTTTCAAGTGGATTTATGCTCTTTTAAATTTGTGAAAATTTATATCCACTCGTCATTCAAAGGAAATGTTGTTATTATGGTACGTTTTCTTGTATAACAGTAATAGTTTAGTCAGCAAAATGCCATACTATTAGCTGCTCATATCCAGGCAGATTGCATGTTCACAGCGCTGCATACATTACTATCCCCTGGTCATACTCATAGGACACCATCATACTTTCTCGTACTTTTTAAACTCAATGAGGACCATACATACATGCTGCCTGATAAGCACAATGAACTAATCGCTGACATTGCCAGCACACCCTCACGGGTACCTATTTTACAGCTGGATGAACTGAGACAATGTGGAACTAAGTATCCTGTCCAAGGATACTACGCAAATGTGCCCACCTCGGGACCCGAACCTAGGTGCCTCCACCGGGCTCCAAACCCAAGGCTTCAGCATGATATTGCGCTCCACAAACTGGCATTCTGAACATACATTAAGTATTTAAACAGCATGTACATTCATAGAAATATATTTCTTAATAATCACTCTGTATTTCATGTTATCACTGACATCAGTGATGAAAGAAATCACACTCAACATGTGGACCATCCCAAGATGGCAGATGTATATGCATACATTTCATTATTGATAACAATCATATTGGAAACATATGTATGAAATATATACAATTTGCTGGCATATACAGATACCATAATATTGAATACTAATCAGCAGGGGAAGAGACAAACGCAAGTAGTCTTCAGTCAGGGGTATAAATTTACTGTATGAAAATTGTGGATTAATGTTTTGTATGTCTATATTTTCAACCACAGTATATGTTGTGATGGTACACTTCCCATACATCACAAGTCATGTATTGTCGTCATTTTCTTATTGTTATTGCCATGCTAAACGCATATTCCTCTCTTCTCAAACTGTCATCATTAACACCTTTTTCCTACAAAACATGCATATGCTTCACCATTTAAATCATCCCTGACTTTCTATGATCTTCTACTCAACAACCAGGCAGTTAAATGCCACTCCCAAAATGAAAAACTTCACATGAAACATTATGCTGTGGATAACTTTAACGACACAGTTCTTTAAGGAATAAGATAATTGGTCACAGTTACCTACCTCTCAAAAGGTATTAGATAACTTTCAAATCGCCCAAATCCCATACACATACAGATTTGGTATAATCACATAATTTGTGTATGAATATATTTACAAACTGGTGTGGCAATTATGCCACACAGATTCTATAGATATTCACGTATAACATGACTAACATCCAGGTTACAGATATAAACTAAAAATGTATGGTGAAGCTGAGCAACATCACAGTTAAAATAGCTACATGATAGTGATCGGGGTTCGCTTTGAACACCCTTATCACAACATCCCAAAGCAGTATTTAACAC
Source organism: Haliotis rubra (assembly GCF_003918875.1). Classification (NCBI taxonomy): domain Eukaryota; kingdom Metazoa; phylum Mollusca; class Gastropoda; order Lepetellida; family Haliotidae; genus Haliotis; species Haliotis rubra. The sequence continues at coordinate 138,094 of NW_025765351.1, read as the reverse complement.
TTTCTATATACATTGAAAAGCCATTGTACACATGAGCAAGATCCAGGTTAAAATAGCCAAATGATAGTGATCGGGGTGAAGACACTCCAAAGGAGTTTGCAACATTTTCTTATATACATTTCAAAAGTTGTGGAAGATGATCAAGATCCATTTTAAGATAGCCAAATCATAGTGATCGGGGTTCGCCTTAAACATCCTTATCACAAGCCAAAGGAGCATATCATATTTTACATATAAACTGAAAGGAATCGGTGATGAAAAGGAAATGTCAGGAGGAGGATTAAGTGATCGGGGTTCGCCTTGAACACCCTTATCACAACAGCCCCGAGGAGTATTGCACATGTAATATATATACATTTTCAATGATTTGGTGAAGGTGATAATGATCCAGGTGAATCGTCAGCAAGATGATAAAGTGATCGGGGTTCGCCTTGAACACCCTTATCACAACAGTCCAGAGAGGTTCCAAATATTAACAAACACAGTTGACATTATGAAGGGTATATATGAGGCCTAATTCTTCAGTGATCGGGGTTCGCTTTGAACACCCTTATCACAATTGACTAATTTCAAATATAACATGGGACCAGGAAAAGTGGTATTTGCTAAATATAACGTAACATTCCATAACTACACCCAAACATCCCCACTCCCTTTATCTCCTACAAATAGCAGTAAAGTAAGGATTGTGGGCAAAACAGATTCCTATATATGTATGGAGTGGTCACAGCATTCGAATGTTGGTGTCATTTGGAGGTGTGAAGTCTTAATGAGGGGAACACTTCATTTCAGGATATCTGTAGCTCATCCTGGGGTTCTACACTGACTAGTAGCTGCCGTGGGTCTCTGTAGCACTCCTCGATTACATCCAGGTGAAGCCGCCTCAACCACTGCTGTGACAGGAGTTCACCTGAATGTTAACCATCATACAGAAGGTGCCACATGATCTTCTGTCGACCACGTGGCCCAGTTAAATGCCGACTTGCCCTTCAATTACGACGTGCGCCTCTGGTTTTAAGCAAGTCAGCATTAAACTGCAATGTATTTTTGTTGAATTGCGTGTTAAGCAATGTGATTCCCTCATTGATAGCATTTACCTGTTTTACCACCTCACGATCATGATCTTCATAGCTACTTGGCACGGAACATCCCTTGTACCTATTGTACTCCATGACAGAATAGTATGGAACACCAATAAACTTAATGTGGCAGCCCTGACTGAAGGCATATCTGCACATGTCCTTGAAAGTACTCATCACTTCCTCGGGAACTGAAGTGCCTGGAGTACGTATGCCAATCATTTTGGTCTGTCCAATCTTTTTTGCAATATCGCATGTGCCACTCCATTCATATATAGTGGCATATTTCCTATGCTTATGTATGAGCTTTGGCAGTTCCCTATGTAACAGCTGAAATAATGCCACTGTTCTGCCCCAAGCCATGCACAAGGATTCCACTGGAACACCACCAGCATTCTGGATCCTATCCAACCGGCGTCACGATATGGCTGAAATATTGCCGATGTGACGTTAAATTGTAACTCACTCACTCACTCACTATCCAACCGGAAACCCTTGCTGTCAGATAGCAATAACGGAAAGTGGTGACACCATTCCTGCGGGGGTTTCTGGACTGAATGGGATTCTAGATATCTGATGATGTCAGTGGAATAACTTTGGAAAAACTCATTGTTTTTGTAAATAAATATATGATAATTCCTATGAAAATTTTAAAACATATATTCTTCCTACTTAATTCCTAATTAATAGAGTAATTACCTTGAGCTGACGTCAAAAAGGTACAAGATACTGGATCTGAAACCCAAGGAAACATTATTCAAAAGCAAAGATGGTTGTTTTAATATTCAATACTATTATAACTTAAGAAATTAAACAATATTTACATTATTGACACTCACCTTTCATAAAATTTGTCTTGGTTACAATATAGCTGCAAGGGAAAGCAAAGACTGGTTATAGCACTGCATGAAATAATGTGAGGGTATCAATAAATAAATCAACATGAATTTTCATAAGTTTTGAAAGGCTCTTTCTACATGACTTTTTACATCAACGTTTTGCAAATAACATTCTTTATTAGAAAGCCTGATATTCAAGGTTTTAATTTTGTCCTGACAAGACAGATATTGCTGGTTAATTTGGTTCAGCTTATTATTGAGAGTGCTAATTTTTGAGGATTGTTTAATGTTTCTTCTAGGATTTCATTAGCTGATGATGAAATAGCATCCAAGTCAAGTTAAAGTACAATCAATTGTTGTTGTAAATGTTCAATTTCAGCGGTGAGACGTTCATTATTTTCTTGCAGTTGTGTTTCCGATGAAGAATGAACTCTTTGTAAGTGAGAAGGTGCAGCTAACGATGTAAAGGGTGCATTCTTGAAGGAGTCAATGTCCTGTTTATGATTTCTGATTTTTTTCTGTTTTGATTTTGTGAACATTATTGAGATGATATAAGCAAAGTTGTGGTGAAATTTCATTTCCCTCAGGTCGAAAAAGGTTTATATATTTATGGACAGTGTCACATGTGAGGGATCTTTTGGATGCATGATAGCGCAGTTCCAAGGCCATTTCATTAGTTAATGTTTCATGAAATGTGTTAAAATGAGAAACACCAATTCCTTGCAGTTTAAAGGCATTTCCGATTATGTCTGAATCTTGTGGTTCAGTGAACCATTCAACTGCTTTGGGATGATTTGTTTTGGATTTTAGCTTGCTTTTTATGTTTGTTATTGGAGGTAAGGCTCCAGCCCATTTTGGTTTTAAAAGAGCCTTACCTCCTTTTTCAATATGTTCTATAAAAGACTTCAAATCCTCATAATTGAGTGATTTGGATGAATCCCATTCACCTTGAAAACAAATCAAATATTCACAATACTAAAGCATGCATACTCAAGGTATAAGTGCACATGACATGTCACCGACTCCAAGCAATACATTGCCTCATTAAAATTAATGCTAAACATTTAAAACACACAATTTGTCATTGATGGATTTTGACCATTGAATTTGTTTGACATTTAAGTTATGTTTTCTAAAATCATATTTATTGTCAGTCTGTTATGGTGAAATAAAAGCAGCAATAAAAAATCATATACAATAGTGCAAGTAAATTTAGTTGGAAATGTCTCCGTATGCAACGGGGAAATCCCGAAAAGTTATTATTAACATTTGAAAGGGACCAGTTATTGACAACGTTTGAAGTGTGAACGAAAATATTGAAAGAAGCCTTAATACGAACCAAATAAATTCCAAATCATGTCAGTTCAGAGCATAAATTAATTCAAAGAAGGCCCAGTTAATTTAAATCAATTTATTTAACACAGCGAATGCAAAACTTTGGGAACTGAATGAAAAAAGGTCCTATCCCGACAATGGCATAACAGTACATTGTAAACACACGTATTATTGCTTGACAAAAATCATTTACGTACGTACTACATGTAAAATAAATGAAATAACATGCATTACTTACAGGGTATCTGGTGATTGTTGATTAATAGCTGAATATTGTCTTCTGTCCACATGCTGAGCGTGTATTCTTCTCGTGCGACCCGTGCTGACACGCCATTATATACCCCAGCAAAGTAATACCGGGCAAATCATTTCCGGTGGTTTTTATTGCTTATAATTAATTAAAGCCCTTATTATTTACTCATTTTAAAAATTGACTGATGCATTCAATAATCAGTATTTATTACACCGGATTTTTTCATCTGCCTTTATTGTCCAGAAAGTTAGTTGCAATGGTTTTTTTAGAATTAACCGTGTCGACTTCAAGGCAATAAAATTACATATATAAGCATGTGAAGCTACCGGATCATAGAATTACATTTTCAACAATAATATATTTTTTCCTTTTTTTTCATCCCAAAAGATTCTTTTTACATAGTAAGAATAATTCCGCCTGCAATCATAAGTAGAGCCGACGTGAAAAATCGTTCAGCACAAACGGTAGCCCTTACACCCCAGTCGGGTAAGGACATGTTTGGGGAGCTGTGCATTTGGATGTTACTGACATGCATGAGGTCCCTTGGGTGTGCCAATTTCCTTATGAATCTGTTAAGTATTGCTTTTTATTGACTACACTGGTTCTTTATTTGTCGCAATTATGTACATTTTAGGAGGATTGCAGCTTTTAATTCAAGCCATATTTGCAGTTTGTAAAGCCCGATCATGCCAATCCGGGGATTCCCGTGACGTCATTAGGAAGCCTACGGATTGCTACAACCGTCCCGATGACCTTCGATATTTTCATTGTTTTATCTACTTTTTACCATGTTGAACATCACTGTCTCCTTTTCAGTAACTAAATGTGCTAGAACAAAACCTTTGATATACTTCTGTAGATATTACCATGTAACTATTAGAACCTTGCTGCAATCCATTATGTTCATCTTGTATATCATTGACAGTGGTTGACAAACTAAAAATTATATCACAAAACTGTAGGGGCATAAATGACAAAGTAAAACGTAAACAATTGCTTACAATTCTAAAACGTAAAATAACATCTATCTATTGCGTACAAGATGTACATTTCACCGAAAATATGGAAAAGACAATACGGGAAGAATGGGGAAATAAGAACTGCTTTTTCAGTTTTTTAAGAGCAGTTCTCTTGGCGTAGCAATCCTATGCTCTAAATGGCTTGAATAAACATATGAATAATCCTAAAGCCAGAGACCAGATTTTAAAACTAAAAGAAGAATGATCTAGATTTCTTTGATCCCTGGCGTCAAATGAACCCTTATGACCGGCGATGCACCTGACGACAACCCACACCACTTAAACAAGCGCGCTTAGATTCCTTTCTCGTATCATGCTACCCTCAATTACAGAATCAGTAATAGAACCAGGTTTCGAAACCGACCACTCCTTATATCGATGACATTCAAACTGTCAGATTTATCACGCGGCAAAGGGTTTTGTAAGTTTAACACTTCTTTATTAAGGGACCATATCTATATAAAGAAAGTGAAAAATATTTTTTCTAAAACCATTGCTCAGTATAGGGTAGACACAGGTGAATATAGAATTGACGACCAAATTCTTTTCGAAACTGTTTTACTGATGATAAGAGGAGAAACCATTAAATACTCTTCATTCCAGAAAAAGGAAAGAATTAATAAAGAAAAACATCTCTCTGACAATCTAAATGAAAAAGAAATTGAACTTGATGAATCTGATAATGAAACCGTTAAAGAGGAAATAATCACCCAAATAAAGGCTATTCAACAGGAACTTGCCGAATTATCCGAAATGAAAACCCAAGGCCAAATTCTGAGATCAAAAGCAACCTGGATAGATCAAGGCGAAAAACCAACTTCTTTCTTCTTTAGTGTATAATCTAGAAATTTCCTCAATAAATCATTTTCAAGAGTACAAGATTCAAACGGACGTATCCTTGACTCTCAGAATGATACTCAGAATGAAGTAAAAATATTTTATTTAAAAGCTGTATAGTAAACATGACGTCTCTGACATTAATTTAGATAATCTACTGAAAGGATATTCCTTGACTCCCTAAAATGTCTTAAACACAATAGGAGTCCTGGTGCAGATGGTTTCACTGCTGAGTTTCTTAATTTTTGGTATGATTTCAGAAAATACCTTGTTCGTTCTTTAAATTATGGATACAAAAATGGACAATTATCAGTATTACAAAAACAAGGACTTATCACATGTATTCCGAAAGGAAATAAGCCAAAACAATTGATAAAAAAATGGCGTCCAATATCACTATTATCAGAATACTACAAAGTTACTTCAATGGCAATTTCGAAACGAATTAAATCCTTGATACACGAAGATCTAAAGGCTTCATGTCTGGTAGATGTTCGCTCGTCACGCAGAAGACCCGGCTTCGATTCCCCACATTGGTACAATGTGTGAAGCCCATTTACGGTTTTCCCCGCCGTGATACTGCTGGAATATTGCTAAAAGCGGCGTAAAACCATACTCTCTCACTTTGATGCAGGAACATACCTGCACCAGAAACTTTGACGAGGCTCATCAGGCACCAAGCACTCAGTTGATAAGTAAACTAATATAACAATAGTCATTCGTGAGATAGAAGGGGCAATATCTAGTAATTGTACAAAGGAAAAAAACGTACTGAAGCCCTTGTTCATGAAAATAGGGAAATACAGGGTGCATTTCCATATCAAAAATACTATATGCAAGCCTCTCATTGAATGTCAGTGAGTGATCCATTTATATGATTTTGCTTTTTGCAACTGATACTGTTATGGTCGATATAAGAGACTCATAACAACCCTGGCATTCAAGTTTAGGATATATTTAATACCCATAATATTAATTGGTGTTAATACTTCCGTTATCAAATATAATTAATATGATAAATGAATCAATAACAAAACAATAAAATATTTCAAGATTAAATTTTATGAATAATTTAATATGATAAACTGTAACAGTGTACGGATACAGTGTAAATGTAAACTGTCTCATATATTATGCAGTGTGAAACACTCTCTCTCTCTCTGTGTGTGTGTGTGTGTGTGTGTGTGTGTGTGTGGTGAGTATCAGGATGTTATCTGTGTGTGTTCATTGTGGCAGCCTGTGTGTGTGTGTGTGTGTGTGTGCTACAAATCTTTTTCTGGTGGCTATGGCGTTTTGTATACTGAACAGAGAAAATGTCTATTATCAACATGTCCGTTTATGCTGGTCACTATGTGCCCATGAATTCACCATACCGTTTACAAAGTGATAAGATATAACATGTTTTTGTATTCTCAGTAAAATATAGAATCTAACACACTTTCGGGTTAAGTCCAATGCGGGATTCGACCCCATACTGTCTATGTGTACATCGACAATCCAGCAGCATGTATACCACACGCAGGATACGCAGGTTTCCTCACTTGGCCGGAGAATCAGTATGATATACGGTAAACACATTGCAATCACAGTATTTCCTGGAAGTTATTATTGTTTTACGCCGCATTGACATCCAAACAACGTCACGCGGTAGCCTGTGAATAATCGAGTCTAGGTCAAGCAAACCAATAACTGAAGATGTGAAGAACCATGCATGCGATTCATTTTAATAGGTCACTGATCCATAACGACAGGTAGGGATGTATTCAATGTTGAAATAAGTGTAAATACCAGCAATCTGATGACTTCCTTAAATTTGATATTTCAAGCATACAGAAACCATATGTTTGGTGAATTCACGCTACCTTTGCAACACTCTATCGACGTAATGAAGCATACAACTTTATGGATGACAACTTCTTGTTTATTGCCTTGAGCGACGTTCGGTGTAGGTTCTTACACCATTATCATCTACATGTACATCGAAACACCGTTTTATGCAATAACCAAAACGTATTATCCATAAAGTTGTATTCTTCCTTATTGACTCACCAACAGAATGCCGACCAAACAATCTTTCGACTTGTTACAAGTATTCATGGGAGTCGTAGCTACGTCTCTCATCTGTGCAAGCATCGACAGTTCAGGTTTCGAATCCTCTACCACAAGTATGGTCCTGGGAGTGTCAGAATGATTCTAGTTGTAATTGTAAGCGTCGATGATCTGTGTAAATTTGGGCGTTCTTCTCTTGTGGGGGCGGTAGGGTAGCGTGCTGGTTAAAGTGTTCGCTCGTCACGCCGACGCGGGTTCGTTTTCTCACATGGGTATAATGTCTGAAGCCCATTTCTGGTGACCCCGCTGTGATATTGCTGGAATATTGCTGGAATATTGCTAAAAGCGGCGTAAAACCATACTCACTCACTCACTTTTCCCCTGTGAAGGTCACAAATACTTGCACTAACCAGAGTCAAACTAAACTCAGCCATTTCACTGCTGCCAACGGCATGCGAAATGTAAGAATAAAGCATTCATGATTTGTTGACAGCGTCACTGGAAGCATCGATTTGTCCTATCCAAGAAACATCTTTAATATTTCATCACCATTCTTCACTGTTGCATTCCACCATCATTTTCATCAGTACGTCATGGCTTCTGGTTGTGAATTTGTTCTCTTCAGTTTTCAACTTGTACTTTCTGATCAAATGTATTCGGGTATCTCACCAGAGAAGATAATTATATCCGAAGTATCTTGTGCTGCTATCTGTGCTGATCGAGGGTCCTGTTCATCTTTCTTCTACAAAAGAGATTCAAGGAACTGCTTTCTATTGGACGTGAACATCACAGACCATCACAAGATGTCTCCAACACTAGGGATGAGACAGTATAAGAAGATTTCAAGTGAGTAGCCTCAGTAGTATTCTTAGCATATTCGTAACGTCAACTCTTGTGAATAATTACTCGAATTTGTGTTAAAACAAATCCACGGGGAACAGAAGGCAAAATATAGAATTTTATTTGGTTGGGTTGTTTTTTAATGTCGCACTCAGCAATATTCCAGCTATATGGCGGAGGTCTGTAAATAATCGAGTCTGGACAGTACGATCCAGTGATCAAAAGCATGGGCATCGATCTACGCAATTGGGATACGATGATATGTGTCAACCAAGTCAGCGAGCCCAACTACCCGATCCCCTTTGTCGCCTCTTACAAGCATGAGTTACTAAAGTCCAATTCTAATCAGCGTCTTCCCCGGTAGCAAAATATAGAAGAAACATAATCGCATGTGTCACTGATAACACTGGGTGTTCTAGAAATGGGTAAGCGGGCCCTGCTTAACTAGAAGCACCACCACTCATTTAGGTAGTGTGACAAATCTATGTAGAAGTGTTGTACCGGCTAGCACCACGCATCATGATGGCAAGTGACCTCAAGTATCTGGTAAGCTCTTCCGAGTGTCTTTCACAAACATTCAGATGTTCGCAACCCGTTCCACGTGTTTATGTTTATGATGAACAGATGTAGTGTATAAGCACCCTTGAACATACGTTTAAACAAAGTATAGGCTCTTCCGTGTCTAAAACATATTCTTTTACAAATGCCATTTTAATGCCTAAATAAAGTGAGTTTAGTTTTACGCTGCTTTTAGCAATATTCCAGCAATATCGCGGCGGGGGACACCAGAAATACACTTCATACATTGTATCCATTTGGGGAATCGAACCCGGGTCTTCGGCGTGACGAGCGAACGCTTTAACCGCTACGCTACCCCGCCGTCCCTTCATTTATCATAACTGAAACGTATTTATACTAAGCAACAAAAGAAACGTCCTTAGCATAAACGTATAACTGTAAACTCATTTAATGTTTTGATTGTATATTTTTGACAACATCTCCAACTTTACCTGAGCAAAAACATTCCTTTCCAAACTCAGAATTTAACCCAGGAACCCAGGTTTAATCGCAACCTGACCTCGGAGATGGTACAGTGTTCTCCATGTTTTTTATGCAACTCATGCTGCACGTGCTGTTCACAAGGACTAGCCCTATAAAATGCCCCCCCAAACCTGGTTGAAACATTCACATTACAACGTCAGCAGGATGCCGCGACTCACGACAGCTTAGGGGAACCAGGCGCTAGGAAGACTTGAAGCTGGCCACACTGCACAAGCCGTTGCCAATCACTTTCAGGTCAACGTTCGGACAGGCTGCAGCAACGTTTCCGGGCCATGAACACCACAAATGATCGCCCCCATACTGGCACACCAAGGCTTACCACAACACGACAAGACCGCCATGTTGAGCGACAGCATGTACAGAATCCCTTCATGCCGACATCCGAAACAGCACGCCTGACAGTGGGAACACACTTAAGACCAATCAGTACTGATACAGTACTTAACAGCGGGAACCTCCATTGCCGTAGACCTTACAGTGGACCTATCCTCACCCTGCGTCACCCCTTCTCAACGTCTACAGTTTGCCCGACAACACCCAAACTGGCGATACAGGCAATGGAGAACTGTTCTGTTCACAGATGAAAGTCGGTACTGCGTATCAACTGCAGATTGCAGAACAAGAATATGGAGACGACGTGGCAAGCGTTACTCAGACCAATGTGTTATGGAAAGGACTCATGGGGAGGTGCATGCATCATGGTATGGGGTGGAATAGGCCGGACCCCAGAGAGTTGGTCCTGTGGTGTTCCAGGACCTTGGTCCAGGGAGAGGAGGCGGCATCACAGCGGTGTGCTACATCGACCAAGCTCTCGGACCCCACGTCATACCACATTTCGCACGTCACGGAACAACATTTTCCAGCATGATAACGCCCGCGCCCATACTACCAGAGCTACACGGGACTTCCTACAGCAGAACGGTGTCAACATTATGCGGTAACCAGCCTTAAGTCCTGATTTAAACCCAGTTGAACATCTTTGGAATGAAATTCAGAGGAGACTGAAAAATGTCATACCAAGGCCGAACACCGCCGATTTATGGCGCCGAGTGTGCCCCCGTTGTGGACCCTGGGGTATATTCGGTCCACCAACCCGTTTGCCGTGGGTTGCGCCCCTGTGTCGGTGGAGGACGGGATTCTGGTGGTTGAGGGCAATAGGATCCTGGAACCGTGTTCCTTTTGCCCAACACACCACTTTGACCCTTACTTCACCTAGAGGGGTGGTAGAACTGGCCCGGTTCTATCAATCGGCTGGTCACGCCAAGCCCTGTGCATAGTTATTTTATTTGCACATTTTTATTATTGGGCCTTGGACATTTTGATATTCAATGTACAAATTATTTATATATGAAATTGCCTAGAGTCCTATGCCAGAAGGCGGTGGCTCATGGGCCAATCTGGTGATGTTGACCTCTGAATAATGTATGTCTCGAATTTCTTGTCAAGGGCCGAACCAGTCTGGCATTAAGTTGTTAGATAAATGCAGCTATTCAAGTCATATTCTCTGGAGTATACCACCCCTGTATCCCTGGTGTCAGCATCTTGGATACCCGGTGCTATTTGACACCGTCCTTGTTGACACTCCATGGTGGGTGGGGAACAGGGGTGCCGAATCGTTTCCTTTCATCATGGCACTAATAAATTCTGGTTCTTCTCGCAGCGAAAAGAAAAGACGTCTTGAGGATTTGGATGCCTCATCTGGAAATACTTCATTAAACAATGATTCACGGGCACGATTTCTGGTGATCGAGGCTGTTGATTTTTTACCAATCAAACTCAACCCTTTTGCCATTTCCAAAGCTGTATCTGGGATTTGTGGTGAGGTGAACAACGTCACCCGTCCCCGTAGTGGTTCACTTCTTGTGGAGTGTGCACGGAGACAGCAATCTATCAATTTGTTATCAATCAAAACATTTGCGAATATTGAGGTTGCTTTGTCTGTGCACAGGACACTTAACTCTTGTCGAGGCATAGTTCGTGACAGGGCTCGTTGCCTGTCCGACATGTCCGAGGATGAAATCACTACCGAGTTGAAAGACCAGGCGGTCACTGCAGTCAAACGTTTCACTATAAAGAAAGATGGTGCTATCATTAAAACCAATACTTACTTAATGACTTTTGCGCGCTCATCCCTTCCTGATTCCATCAAAGCAGGCTATTTAAATATTGGAGTGGAGGTGTATGTCCCCACTCCGCTCCGATGTTACAAATGTCAAAAGTTTGGCCATGGTTCAAACTGTCGGAACTCTCCTGTGTGTCATCGTTGTGGTGACAACCACGATGGCGCTGACTGTCAGAAGGACTTCAAATGCTGCAACTGTAATGGCACACATGCTGCATCTTCAAAGTCTTGCCCAGTGTGGCAAACAGAATCACAAATTATGAAAATAAAGTGTCAAAACAATATCTCTTACTTGGAGGCAAAGAAACTATTGCAAACTCAGATAACATCTCCACTGACTAAAACCTACTCGGTTGAGTCTCCCGATCTGTGGTAACATCATCCACATCGTGTCAGACTGACTTGACATGGGTCGTGTCAGACTGACTTGACATGGGTCAAGTCAGAAAACCCGTCTTTTCGTCCAAACAACCTACTTACCAATCCAAACAACCTACTGCCCAAGTCATTCTGTCGACGTCTGGGTCCCAGACGGAAGTTCAGACTGAGACGTTACAAATGCCTACTTCGCAACGAGACAGTTCACAGCCAGCCACCGATTTAGTAAAAAAGAAGAAAGGAAAAAAATTAAATAGAAATCAACCACCTACTGACTCTTCACCTTCAGAAGTTCCTCTCCAAAATTCATTTGGACCTCTGGATATGGAAGTCACTTTGTCCCCACTGGACAGGCGGAGGAGTGATTCCTCCTCCCATTCACGAGAACGATCGCCAATTGAGGCACCATGACTCAATTGGCCAACATAATTCAGTGGAACTGCAGAGGACTTAAAAATAACTTTAACGAAATACAGTTACTAATTCAAGATTTTCTACCGTCAGCATTATGTCTCCAAGAGACATATCTAAAAAATACAGATGCCTTTGATTTACCTCAGTACAGTGATTACCACTCATTCTCTCCCCCAGGAGATAGAGCTACAGGAGGTGCTTCAATATGAGTGCGGCAGGGTGTCATACATAGCCCCGTCCTGCTTAATACTACTCTTCAGACAGTTGCTGTTCGTTTAACCATGCACATTGCATTGACCCTGTGCAGCTTGTATATTCCTCCTTCATCAAATATTCGACAATCTGATCTTCAAAATCTCTATGATCAGCTTCCAAAGCCATGCGTTATCATGGGCGACCTGAACGGACACAACCCGCTTTGGGGAAGTGTCCATACTAATAATAAAGGCAAAATCCTTGAGGAATTAATTTCCGATAATAATTTATGCATTTTCAATGACGACTCAGCCACTTATTTACACCCAGCTACGGGAACATATTCTTCCCTGGATCTATCAATAGCTGATTCCAACTTATGTAATGAATTTGAATGGATGGTCTATGATGACCTATGTGGGAGTGTGAAGCCCATTTCTGGTGCCCCCCGCCGTGATATTGCTTGAATATTGCTAAAAGCGGCGTAAAACTATAATCACTCACTCACTATTTGGGAGTGATCACTTCCCCACCATTCTCAAAAACATCAACCCTGGTGATGATCCACCTGTATCAAGAAGGAACTTCGCCAGGGCTGATTGGTCATTATATAAGACTCTGTGTGTTGAACACTTGAAGCATGATCTTTTTAGGAACAGTGAAGATCCTATACAGTCGTTTTCGGATATACTAAATCACATTGCTGACAAAACAATTTCAAAGTCCTCTGCAGTTCCACATATTCGTAAACCATGGTTCAATAATGAATGTCTAGGGTCCATGCAGGTAGCAAAAGTAATATAAGTCCCCATGGTTCCTAGTATGGTGATCTACCTTCAGTTGTTGGCGATCTATTGCCTATTTTTATATTGTGATGTCCCCTAAAGTAAAAATGTTTTAGATTTAATTACTAGTTTTACATGTATATCTGTGATGTTCTAGTTGTTTTACTGTCCTTCGTCGGCAGGTTTTTATAATCTCTGTATATATGTTCTATTTAACTGTCAAATGTTCTCGTCACGATATGGCTGAAATATTGCCGATGTGACGTTAAATATTAACTCACTCACTCACTCACTCACTCAATAATGAATGTAAACAGGCCAGAAAATGTAGGAAGAAAGCCGATTTTTTTTTCACAAACACCCTACTGTCCATAATCTAGACAAAGTCAAAATTACTAATGCTAAGGCTAGACGTTCTTTTAAACAAAATAAGCGTCAGTCTTGGCGAAATTATGTTTCTAAAATAAATTCACGTACACCTGTGTCAAAGGTGTGGAACATGATCCAAAGAATAAAGGGCAAAGGTTCCAAATCTACTGTTCATCATTTGAAGGACGGTGATAATTTATTGACTAATAAAACTGACATTGCAAATAAACTTGGTGAAACTCTTGCCAAACATTCATCTTCATCAAATTATGTCCCTGAGTTTCAAAAGTATCAGAAACAACAGGAGAAGAAAAGAATAAATTTTAACTCAGACAATGGTGAGGATTATAAAGAACTATTTTCGTTACATGAGCTCCATACCGCCCTTGAGCAAGCTCATGATACAGCAACAGGAGCTGATAACATTCACTATCAGCTCTTGAAACATTTGCCGGAATCATGTTTAGAAATCCTTTTAGGAATTTTTGATCAAATATGGACTTCAGGGAATTTCCCAACTTCGTGGCGTAAAGCCATAGTAGTCCCTATACCAAAGCCTCGCCAGGATCATACTGATCCGTCTAATTACAGACCAATCTCTTTAACGAGTTGCGTCTGTAAAACCATGGAACGAATAGTAAATAATAGATTAACATGGTATCTTGAAACCAATAATCTCATAACAAATATTCAATGTGGTTTCAGGAAAAATCGTAGTACCATTGATCATTTGGTACGTTTAGAATCCTTTGTTAAAAATGCTATAATAAATAAACACATGCTGTATCGATATTCTTTGATCTCGAGAAAGCGTACGATACCACCTGGAAGCATGGCATTTTAAAGGATTTACATGATTTTGGTTTAAGAGGTCGTTTACCTCTTTTTATATCACAGTTTTTAACAGACAGGCAATTTCAAATCCGAGTGGGTTCAACCCTGTCTGACCATTATAATCAGGATCAGGGTGTCCCACAGGGCAGTATTTTGTCTGTAACATTGTTTAGTATTAAGATCAACAGTTTATCCAAGGTTTTAAATGATTCAATTGATGGATCACTTTTTGTGGATGATTTTAACATTTCTTGTCGAAGTAGAATATGCATTCTATTGAACGGCAACTACAGTTGTGTTTAAACAAAATAAATAAATGGTGTCTTGAGAACGGCTTTAAATTTTCTAAATCAAAAACTAATTGCATACATTTCTGCCGTAAATATAAAGCACATGGGGACCCAGAACTGTTTCTAAATGGTAAAAGAGGCCAAGTTCTTGGGTCTGATTTTCGACTCCCATTTAACCTTTCTTCCGCATATCAAGTCCCTAAAAACTAAATGCCTGAAGGCACTTGATATATTGAAAGTCGTTTCTAATTCAAAGTGGGAAGGGGACCAAACTACTCTCCTACACCTATATAGATCATTGGTCCGCTCAAAGCTTGATTATGGCTCCGTCGTATATGGTGGAGCCTGTAAAAGCAACCTAAAACTATTAGATTCTGTCCACCACCAAGGTCTGACACTTTGTCTTGGGTCATTCAGAACATCTCCTGTTGGCAGTCTCTACGTCGAGGCAGATGAGCCTTCTCTTACCCAACGCCGTATAAAATTATCATTACAGTATATTACCAAGCTATATTCTAACGAGTCTAATCCTGCGTTTCACTGCATCTTTAATCCTCTTTATGAGGACTTGTACAACAAGAAATCTTCTCTTGTTCCGCCTCTTGGGCTCAGGATTATGCCATTCATTACTGCTGCCGGCATTGAGCTGGAAAATATATCTCCTTCCCGTCTTCTTTCTTCTCCTCCTTGGCAATTTGTAAGGCCACATGTCGACCTCACACTGACTAAGTTTAAGAAAGCAGAAACTGATGAATTACAATATAAACAAGAATATAATCAATTAAAAAGTAAATATAAAACATATAAATCCTTATTTACAAATGGGTCCAAGGATGGTGGCGCAGTTGCTTGTGCCACTGTCATTGGGTCCAAAACAATATCTTCCAGACTACCCAATGACAGTTCAATTTTCACAGCAGAAGCAAACGCAATACTAACAGCTCTTAAATATATTAATAGACACCGTAAATATAAACAATATATCATCTTTTCAGATTCTCTTTCGTGTCTTCAGGCTATTAAAAACCTTTCTTACAAACATCCACTTTTATTAGAAATTATTGAATTGTACAATGAACTTGCTACTGGCCAATGCGACATCGTCTTTTTGTTGGTTACCCAGCCAGCTAAGGCAGCACTCAACAAGTCTGTGACACCACTTCTTATCCCATATTCTGATTACAAAGCTAGCATTAGAACCTACATCCGTGATCTAATGCAGAAGAAGTGGGACACCAAAGTAGGTATTAATAAATTACATGAAATAAAACCCTATATTGGCTACACTTACTTGGGTTGTCAGTCCAGATTTGAAGAGGTCATCATGCGACGATGTCGTATTGATCATACCAGATATACTCATGAATACCTGTTAAAAGGTGAGGATCCTCTGTTTTGTATCCCTTTTGATGAGAGAACCACGGTCAAGCATGTCCTGCTTGACTGTGTTGAATTCTCCATCATAAGGGATAAATACTTCAATGTGAAAACAGTTAAGGATCTTTTCAACACTGTTAATTTTCATTTAATTATTGGCTTTTTAAAAGAAATTGACTTAATGAATGACTTTTGAATAATATGTTCTGTACATATCTGTATTTAAATTATTGGTAGGTTTGATTAGTAGCTTAGATTGTTAGTGGATGTACCCTCAAAGGGGGTTGAAGTATTGTAAAATTATTGTCCTCCTGAGAGGGTACGTAATTCCCAAAACATTTCAAGTACATTTAAGTATACCAGGTGTTTTAATCGTAGTATTTTTGTCATTTTAATGCATGGCTAATTCTCGGTATAAACGCCAATGGCTGAAGGGATGGTGTAAATCCAGCTAGGGTCCATGCAGGTAGCAAAGGTACTGTAAGTCCCCATGGTCCCTAGTATGGTGATCAACCTTCAGTTGTTGGCGTTCTATAGCCCAATTTTACATTGTATTGTCCAGAAATAATTTTCTACTTTTAAAGATATATGCTAGCTAGTTTTAACTCAATCTGTGATAATCTAGTGGTTTTACTGTCCTTCGTTGACAGGGATTTATATATTATATGTATGTATTACAAATTTAGAACTAGTTTTAGTCACGATATGGCTGAAATATTGCCGATGTGACTTTAAATCTTAACTCACTCACTCACTCAGAGTGTGGGTCCAGGTGCGAATAGCCTTCATCAATCGATTGGTGCCCTCCATGCACAGACGCCGTGGTGCAGTTATTGTGGTGGTCACACTAGATACTGAAGTCAAGGGTCTGAATGGACTGTAAATGTTCACGTAATGTCTTGAAATTCTGCTGAGGTATTCATTGATGTGTCAAGATATTGTACACAAATAAATGTTTTTCATCCGCTAATTATGACAATTTCTGTAATGATTTGATTACAGTGCCTATCTATTTTTGTTTTCGTACTGACGTTTTGTTTGCTGAGTATATCAAATATGGATATTTGCGAGAAATATCCACCATTCATCCTTACATTTTCTACAAAATAAACCGTTATAGATACGAAAAGGATTTAAGTAATTTCCACTAGATAAATTAGATAAATTGTATTTTGAACATAGCATGATGAGCAGGTGATGATTGACATGATTCGTCCGTGACTGTGTATTTTACAAATTGTTTGTGATTGTTTCTCACCTCTCTCAGTTATACAGCCGGTATTTACGAACTCCAGCCGTTTATTTCATGTGAAGCTACACCCTTTGCTCATTGTGTATTGCCGTACGCCTTTGTCATGTATGCCATGACGGTATTAGCGTTCATTTCCGCGCATGGATTCAAAAGTTGATACCTTGTGAAATGCTGCTTAATAATGGAGTATTTGGAATATATGCCTCTTGATTGTAGTAGGTGCTGACATTTCCGAATCGCTTTTATGTTTACTAGGTTTTGAAATATGGCCACCTCCTCACCACCTCCATTGAAACTTTCATTATTCTTTATATCAAGAGTATGACTGACTGAATGAATTGTCTTTATTTCCCCCAATAATGTCGGAGAGTACATTGATTTACATGAATACAAAATACATGATTATGTACAAATCATATTACAGCGAGAAAGAATCACAGGTAAAACCTGCCCTGTAGGTTCCACGAACTAATGCTCCTGGCAACAATGTCAATGAATTGGGCCCACATGTGAATGCCAGTGTTGTCCACGATGGGGGTGATGCTACCAAGTAGACTGATAACTGATATCATCAGAGCTACTCTCCAGATTAATGTATGAATACAGGGTGTTTGCTAAGATAATCCGCTGCCAGATCTAAGCACTGACAACTGGGTTCAACCCTCTTGCCAGAAGATCAATATCTTTGAGAGATGCTCTTATCCTTCTAGCAGAAGAAGAGGCTCGACTCGTTCAAATCGACGTATTTGGGATACGATGACATGTGACAACCAAGTCAGCTAGCCTGACCACCTGATCCCGTTGTCGCCTCCTACGATAAACATGGGTTACTGAAGATCAATTCAAACCGTATCTTCAAGGGTAACTAAGGTTTGAAGAGGGTAGATGTGCACAAAGAATAGTCAGATCGAAAACAAGTTTCCCCGTTTGTATTCTTACAGCACACAGTCTGTCACTTAAAGTCTCATGTACACACAAATTGTGACTTAATGTTTTCTTCACCAGTATTGCCACACCTCCTTCACCGCTCATATTGTTTTGTGATGACTTGTGTTTACAACGCAATCCTAATCGCCCTTCATTTAAATAATGAAAAATAACACTTAGTGTTTTCGGTTAACCAATGTTAGAGCCAGAATGTCACAAGTATCAGCAGTGTTTTCAGGGTGATTACTGTTATTCATTGCACCACGTATACTCATGCCAATAATGGTTGTCACCCCCAGCCTATTAATACAATTGAAGGTGGTGACAACCATTATTGGCATGAGTATATATTCCATGTGGAAATGCAAAGCATGATGATGTATATGAGACGCACACCCATGGCGAATACCAGGTATGCACTGCTTTGTCCTGACTAAGAGTAAGGTATCCATTCTCCACATTTAACATATTTTGCCCAGAAGTTTTCATTTTCTGTTATCACTTTGCCATTCTTGCTGTCTACATTCCCTCTTAAATTGTTAGAGTGGGACCCTCCCAGAGTGTCAGTAGTCTCACACTGGTCACATGCACTCCACGTTTCTTAGCATAGTCGCAGATTGTGTTTCATGTGCCCAGTATGTGAAATATGGGATTTACATTGTTACAATTTCACCAATGTTTAAAAATTTGCCATCAATGCTCATATGACCTCATTAAGCTTCTACCGATAAGGTCTGACTAAACATAAATGTGTTATGTAAGCGGACATGATTCCATGAGGTCACCAGTTTAATCTCTTACCTCCAGCAGGTCAGTTTTTCACAAATGTGAGTAGGAGAGTTGGAGAATAGGGTTCGAGATATACACTCTTCAAAACAAGAGACGCATAGGCAAAAAAATAGGAAATATATTAAACGTATTTAAGTGTACATAAGTCGATTAAGTTTGGACATAGATGAAGGGAATTCGACACATAGGTGGGCATATGCATTGTTGTCATTGGCAGCATTCATCTAGTTCTCTCAGTCACATGTATGGACCCAACGGGGCGTTCACATCAGTACCTGGTGACACCTCCCCTTGCAGCCGTCACTGCTCGATTCTGCCTTGAAAGGGACTGCACAAGCCGTCAGATTTTTGATTTGCTTGGGGAATTCTTCGCTATTCCTCCTGCAACACGTTGGCAAGTTCTGCAAGTGTCTCAGGGCAAAGGTGAGGTTTACGGTCGCGTCGACCAGGACAGGTCGAACTTTTGGTCGATATGCTCGAATTCCAACTTCTGAGAGGCCTGCTTATGGTTTGGTCGGAAAATCAATGAAGACCAGGCATCTGTCCTGTGGTGTCCGTTGCTGTAGCAAATCGGTCATGTTGGTGAAACACTCGGATGAATCATTCCTGGGCAGGAGTGGTCACTCTTGGTCTTCCACTTCTGGGACAATCTTGGGTCGATTTGAAGCGAGTGTATCGATGCCATAATTGAGATATGTTGCTGTGGTGGACGTTGAAGTGTCTTGCAACAGCAGACTGGGACTCCCCTGCTTCCAAACGTCCAATGGCGATATTTCTGTCAGTAGCATTCAATCTTGGCATTTTGTATGTCGTATACGTCGTAAATTTTGCAATGAAATGATCAATTTGATTTAGCTATTTATAGTCGATGGCTCTACTCATGTGTCCGACACATTGCACGTGCATTACGTGGAAACCTTTTTCTGCATTCACTTTTCATGTATCGTTCTCATTGTTTATCACAAACGTTCACTAAACACGTTTTGGGATGCGTTTGCACGCATTACACAAACATGACATGATTAACGGGATTTAAACATCGGGATTGTCTTAATGACAATTGCTGTCAAAATACATCGAAATGAACGGCTGAAAACGCCTATGCGTTTCTTTGTTTTTTGTGTATTTTGGAGCATTTAAGAGTTTGCTCACGTTATCAGTCACAAAGGGTTTTGAGAGGTGTTTTTTTCTTCTATGTATTACGTTTCATTTAGGCGGTTTGCAATCCCCATCTGCAGCTGTTGTGCGGGATAGCACCGCGGATAATGATGGCAAACAACGTCAAGTATCTGGTAAGTTCTTCTAATTGTCTTCCATAAAGTTTCGCAAACAAATTACTCATTTCTATAGCCCATAAGATCAAGCATAAGTCCTACGTGTTGATCACTGCAAACATTATCACAATTAAATATTGATTGATGAAGTGATTATGAGTTCGGTGTTTGACAGTTCACCTCTAAAGAGAACAATTTTCAAGACGACTATTCTTATCTTCAATTAATAATTCACTTAAACAGGGAACCATTGTTTCTTGGGAGCAGTATATTGTTCACAATACCTTTCATTTAGGCGGTTTGCAATCACCATCTACAAATATTGTACGGGAAAGCGCCGCGGATCATGATGGCAAACAACGTCAAGTATATGGTAAGTTCTTCTAATTGTCTCCCATAAATCGCCAGAAACAAATTGACCGAGCATTTGGTTTGAAAAGGTGATTAGCTCTGGAAAATTAGAATATATGCATGATGTGACATTAAAAATAAATATCTTCCCTCCAACAGGTCAGGGTGTTTTCTAATGTTCGTGAAAAAGGGTTCCAGACCGAGTTGAAGTCTTTTAATGTTTTTTCTAAGTGGCGAGACGATATACCCCGATACCAGTTGAATGAGGCGAGTCCATATATCATGAAAGTATTGGGAAGGAACCTGCGAGATGATTATCATCACGATACAATGGTAACGATAGGAAATGTATCCCGATACTTTACAATTTCTAATAACAGTAATGATATGATACATAATTTGACTGAAACTTTATTTGTTAAACAGCAGAACTTGTGTTACATTCACACACACTTAAACAGTGGTTCATCTTATAAAGTTTCAGCATTTAATGCTTAAGAAAGTCACACATATTCAGTATACCCTGATCTAATATATGTAAACTGAAACTTAAGTTTCCCTTGGGTTGTGTTTCTGCACCAATGCTTTCACAAACAATTCAGTGTTTGTATCAGAATTCAGAATCACTGAAAAAACTCTTAGGTATGTTTTGAAAATTTTATCCTCTCTTTGTTCTCTTTCTTAACAAAGCTATGGCATCGTTCATAGATGTTATTAAATTATGCTATTTGTCAAACAACGAAAACATAATTCAATTACTTATTGAGAAGTATTCTACAGTTTACAGAGTTTGATAAATGTTCACACTCTTTCACTTTTACTCCAACTCCTTTGTTCATGTAACGAAGATAGCAGACTCAAACAAATTCCTATAAGGTTCAATTTGTTTTTAAAATTCAAAGAATTTCAAGAGACTCCGTTCCTATTCCTAATGCAATACTCCTTACAACTTTATGTAGTATTTAAGTTGTATCGGGATATATCGTGTCTTGTGGCGATACATCGATGTGTCATGGCCCCTTGCGATATAAATATCCTGATATATTGCCTAATTGTGTTTTGTATCGATGCACTCGTATCGCGTAGTTGACGATGCAAGCATCGATACTATCGATGAATCGTTACACCACTAGTTTGCTCATGGTGTCATTGTGTCATTCACATTAGGTTCTTTCTCTGTAACACTTTCTATGCATTATGTTTCATTTAGGCGGTTTGCTATCATCAACTACAGCTACTGTACGGGATGGCGCCGCGGATCATGATGGCAAACAACGTCAAGTATCTGGTACGTTCTTCTAATTGTCTTCCATAAATTTTCGGAAGCAAATTACATACTTCTATATTTCATAAAATTACTCAAATATTCAAATTCAGTACAACTTGTTGATCACTGCAAACATTATCAAAACAAGCATTGTCACTAAGGTGACATAATCCCCCGCCCCAAAGTATCAAATCAAACTTAATGAAAGTAATGGAAGTTTAAGATGAAGTTAAATGTCATAAACAACATGACCAGTCCTCCTCTCTTGATATCTTGCTCTTTAGTTGTTCAAACACACACATATTTTCAAGACTGACTTTGACCTTGACATGAATGTCAGTGTATGAAATATGCAAAAAATGGTACTGAAGAAATTGCTTATTGAAAAAATATTCAAAAGGAAGTCTTGAAAGTCTATGAAGAAAATCCAGTGAATTCAGGTTAACATGCTGAAATGTTAAAAGTGTCGCAGTAACCTGGAAAATTATTAAAAGGTCGCCAAAATTGACTGGGCCCTGCGCCTTCATTAGATGAAGCTTGGTGTCAAATATGAAAAAATCCAGTGAATGGTTTTTGCGATATCTTACTGACTATCTTAACATGCAATTTAACATGGTGAAATGTTCAAAGTGTCTTTGTGACCTTGAAAATTAAGTGAAGGTCACCACAATCGACGGGGCCTTGCACTTTCCCTAGATGAAGCTTGGTGTTATATATAAAGAAAGTCCAGTGACTGGTTTTTTGAGATATATCGCTGACCATCTTAACATGCAGGTTAACACACTGAAATCTTCAAAGTGTCACTGTGACCTTGAAAATTAAGTGAAGGTCACCAAGATCAAATGGGCCCTGTCCCGCCTTCCCTGGATGAAGCTTGGTGTCAAATATGAAGAAAATCCAGTAAATGGTTCTTGAGGCATCTTTCTGACAAGCATAACATGCAGATTAATATGCTGAAATCTTCAAAGTGTCGCCATGACCTTGAAAATTAAGTGAAGGTCACCAAAATCAACTTCCCTAGATAAAGGTTGGTGTTAACGCGTGGCGGGGGATAATTAAATAATGATCGATGAAGTGATTAGGAGTTCGGTGTTTGGCATTTCACCACTAAAGAGAACAATTTGTAAGATGGCTATTCTCATCTTCAAATAATTCACTTAATTATGGAACCATTGTTTCTTGGGAACAATATATTATTTACAATACCTTTCATTTATGTGGTTTGAAATCACCATCTACAGCTACTGTACGGGATAGCGCCGCGGATCATGATGGCAAACAACATCAAGTATCTGGTAAGATCTTCTAATTGTTTTCCATAAATCTTCGGAAACAAATTACACATTTCTATATTTCATAAGATTACTCACTTATTCAAATTCAGTACAACTTGTTGATCACCAATATACGAGTTGAAATGAGATGAAATTGGCACAGAATCAATTATTTCAACATATATCCTTTCAGATACAACTATAACGTGTAAGTAGTCTTGTCCTGTTCAAACGTACAACATTATATTGCATTATATAAAACCAAAAGTACACTTTACTTAAATATCTCCCGAGATAATGAATTTTTAATGGGCAAACCACTAACACAACATAAGCTACACATGCAATGGAGGATAATAGAAAACCAGTCACTATGATTAGTAAAGCAGGGATCAAGTAGAATGCCAATCTACATGTGACATGAACTTAACAAATAGGAAAACATCAACAAGAGAACACTTATTTGCCAGTCAGCAGTCAAATCACATAACTGGTTGGTTCGGTTGTTGTTTAACGCCGCACTCAGCAATATTGCAGCTATGTGGCGGTCGCATAACTGATTTTAACAGGATCCCAGCTGCGTTTAAAAAGTGAATCTGAGAAGATCAATCGGAATCCTCTAATTTAGTTCTCGTTAGAGAAACAGAATGACACAACCCATGTGATATTGTTCAGGTGAAGTATAGCTTACAAATTCACGTACATACGTAATATTCTTCATTTAAGAAATTAATACATCCAGGTTTCCCTGATATCACCACACGTCAGGGTTTCGTGGTTGTAAATGTCTGAAAGCTGTCATTCTGTGGAAACTCGAGAAGAATTACCGGACGAAAATTATGGACATGTTTTCATATAACATTGTAGACAACACCTGACCTTAAAAGTGAGTGGGGTGCTTAGTTTCGCGTCGCTTTTAGCAATAATCCACCAATATTACGGCTGGGACAGAAATGGGCTCCACACATTGTACAATGTCGGGAATCGAACCGAGGTCTTCGCTGTAACAAGCGAATGCTTTAACTATTAGGTCTCCTAAAAGCCCTTTTATTTCATGACCTGCTTAAGAAATGCACATTTGGAGGACGTACGAAAACTTCTTTCCAAACGTTTGTCATGTGGACCTCAGATGACATAATAATTACCTAGCATGGTTAACTTTGAGAAATACCATTCTTTCGTGTGGTGTTTGATCTCCGATATATACTCTTAAAAACTTAGAAATTTCAACGTAGAACCTTAACTTTCAATTTAGATAGGAAGTATACGCGTAAACAAACGTTTCAACGACAGACATCTCGTGAACGCACCACCATTTCTCTTTATCACTACCCCTAAGCAGAACGCATCGGATGGACGTGCACAACACAGTAGCCACATACACGTGCATGGGCTGTCATTTTTGATTTTGACAGTTTTCAAGAGGGTCGATAAATCACTATAGACCATTAATCTTGACAATCATCTTGCATCACACAGTTGTTAGTGTTTGTTCCCAGCTGTTTTTATTTGGTTCGAAAATGAAAATCATACCCATGCAAGTTTCACGCCATAGACCAATCATCTTTCTAAAGCGATTACAGTACAGACAACTATAGCCATAAGGAAGTGCCAGTGGTGATGCACTCTCAAAACATTCATTATTATCATATCAACATTGATTGACTCCGATACATTGAAAATGAAGCTCCCTACTTTTTTTGAAGAGTATAACATTACATGTTTAACATTACTGAAATGTTTGCAAACGTTATGAAGCAGATTTGTGTCAGCATCAGCCATTGTGTTACCTGTGGTTCTAATTAACGCAGTTCAATGATTTAAGTTGAGATTGGACGTTTACGTGACATGGTATATTAAAAGAAAAGAAAGAGTATGGTGTTACGCCTCTTTTAGAAATGGCCCAGAAATGGGCTTCACACTTAGTACCCATGTGGGGAATCGAACCCGGGTCTTTTGCGTGCCGAGTGAATGCTTTAACCACTAGGATACCCCACCGCCTCAGAAAAGAAAGTGTATGAAAATATTATATATTGAATATATTTTGATTGTATATTACATATATGTATGGGGGGCGGTGAGGTAGCCTAGTGGTTAAGGCGTTCGCTCGTCACGTCGAAGACCCGGGTTCGATTCCCACATGGGTGCAATGTGTTAAGCCCATTTCTGGTGTCCCCTGCCGTGATATTGCTGGAATATTGCTAAAAGCGGTGTAAAACCAAACTCACTCACTCACTCACATATATGTATGGACAGATGAATGGATAGATTTCAGAGCTATCATGATGGTTATTTGCTTCTGTCGTAAAGGTGGGACAGTTATCAGTTAACGATAGATGATGGAGTCCTGGATCCTTTGACTGTGTCGTTGGCAACTGCGTCAACTTCCTGGAATCCATCTGTAAATATTGATTTCAATGTATTGTAAAAGCTGCGTAACTGGCTAGATTCTGGTTGATAAATTAGCTAATATGCTTGAGGTTTCTTTAGTTTGGGTTAATGTTAATTACAAATTCCCATGTAGCAGAACGGAAAAGTTGAATGGGAGCTGTATGAATGGGAGGCAAGATGTATTTCAACAACAGAAATATCAAAGAATATATCGTTTCCCAAGTGGCGGAATGAGAGGTACATGTGGGGAGTTCTTTATACAGAGGATTGGACACAAATTCATACAAAGCTTTACGGGTACTAATCCTGAAAACGTAATTTCTCCAGTAGTCATAGTACATGTATTATGTATAAAGGTACGTATTAGCATTTACAATAACATTATTCAGACTAACTACAGTAAGATTTCCGCGGGTGCCTCATCTGATGTCTTCAGTGTGTATGTAAGTATAAGTAAAGTATACTTTTCGAATGTGTCGATGTGCGAAGGAGACTGTTTTTCTGCAGTTGCTCTGAGAACAACTTGGAACATTCTGGTTATTCCTGAAAATGCCAGGTTTTGACTTGTCATTTCAGAGTGAGTGAGTGAGTTATTATTTAACGTCACATCGGCAATATTTCAGCCATATCCTGACGAAAAGTATTTATACAATAAAAAGTGAAATGAGAACATTTGACATTGAAATGGAATATATGTACGTTATAAAAACCTGTCGACGAAGGACAGTAAAACAACTAGAATATCACAAGTACAACTAAAACTAGTATGGAGAGTTAAAACTGATAGCACTATTTGGACAATACAATATAAAAACAAGTTATAGATCGCCAACACCAGAAGGTCGATCACCATACCAGGGACTTGTCATTTCAGAAGTTTTGAACAAAGTTAGTTAGTCTAAGTAAAATTCCAACGTGACGTGAGCGGAAAGTCAGATGAATTTTTGGTTCTCAAAGATAACATAACCCCAAATTTCCCTTCAGCATAAATATTGACACTCCCTGTTGTTACGGATTACAAATTACCATGACAAAAAGACTTATGAGTCCCCGTTAAACCAACAAAATAGAACACAGACAAGTTTATAATGTTCAATTATATATTGAATAAAACAAGGTGCATGCATTTATTGACGATTGGTGACAGCCGTTGAAAGTTGATTATAGAGGAGGTCTTGAAACGTCTATGTTAGCAGCCAGGTGAGTGCAAATCCAACGTAGTAGTCCGCCCCGTACATCTAAACAACCACCGTTTATAAACCTTTTATTCAGTTCCGGAGATTTTTATCGAAAGCGACACTACAACACCATCATATAAAAATTACGACAATCTTTTCCCGGAAGCAAAACGAAGGGAAGCATGACAAAGAAGAGGTAACTCTGAGCGTAGCTCCTCAGCTTACTCAAAATACTTTTTCAATGAACGCAATACTTGGCGATAATTTAATGTATGGCTGCATACAAAGAGCTGTTTTAGACTTCCTCGTTAAAACGGGGAAGTACGACGTAATGTAACTGAACATAAATGTAACAGTTTGTTAAGTGTTGGGCGCATATAGGCCTTTTAAGGCCCAAGGTCGCCCTAAAACCTTATCTACCTACCTACCTCAGCTTACTCTCAACAAGAGAAATTATATAGCCTAAGTTCAAGATGTGAGTTCAAATCCACACTTTTTAAATAGTGCTTTAAACTTTTGTGATCCAATATAACTAAAAGTTAATCGATGTGACACTGAGTCCACAAAACACATCCTCATAACACTATGTGGGATCTTGATCACTTACGTCACTCATTACGATACGGAGTAGGAAGCTGGTAACAGAGATTGCATATCTGAACGCTAAGGAATAGAGGTGTGAGCAATATAAAGTGAGCACAGAACAATTGTCATATGCAAAGTCGTACTATAACGGCAAAGATACTGGTATCAGAGGAAACAGGGCTACGGATACGTTCTTTGTAAACCAAGATGTGATGTGTCATGTGATGGAAATACTGTTCAAAACAAGGTCCGTTGCCCAAGAGGGAATGAGTATGGTTTTACACCACTTTTAGCAATACTCCAGCAACATCACGACAGAGGACATCAGAAATGGGCTTCACACATTGTGCTCACGTAGGGAATCGAACCCGCGTCTTCGGCATGACGAGCGAACACTTTAATCACCAGACCACCCACAGAGCCCTTAAGGAATCAACACCATACTCATCTGTTTCCCAACATGGCAGAGTGAGTGAGTGAGTTTACTTTTACGCCGCTTTTAGCAATATTCCAGCAATATTGGGACACCAGAAATGGGCTTCACACATTGTACACATGTGGAGAAACGAACCTAGGTCTTCGGCGTTACGAGTGAAGGCTTTAACCACTAGACTACCCCACCGCCTCTTCGTTGCTCACACAGATTATTGAAGCTTCTGCAGTGTAAGGTTTGAAAGAGATTTTGATTGCATCGCGTGCGTAATTGTGTGAGTGAGTGAGTTATTATTTTAAGTCACATCAGCAGTATTTCAGCGATATCGTGACTAAATTATAGATTTAGAGTAATTGACAGTAAATATTAAAATCCTGTCAACGAAGCACAGTAAAACAGCTAGATTATCAAGGATATAAATTCAAAACTAGTAATAAAATCTAAAACATTTTAACTACAGAGTACAATACAATATAAAAAACCTGGCTATAGATTGCCAACAACTGAAAGTTGATCATTATACTAATTCTTTTAGGGACCATGGGGACTTCCTACATGGCCCCCAGCTGGATTTACATATCCCTTCAGCCGTCAACAATTGTCGATCAATCTAGCCATAAATTGAACAGAGATACTACAATTAAAACCTGGTAGATATAAAAATACTTGGAAACATATGGACTTACATACCCGCTCAGGGGGACAATAATTTTACGGTACTTCAACCCCCGTCAAGGGCGTGCGTAATTGAGTCAACAGGATGGATATACACAAGGAAGAGATTTAGTATGCTTATTTTATAAATATTTAAGTTGATTTTCAGGCAGTGTAAGATGTCTCGAAGAGCACTACAGATCCTACAGTGCAAACCCTTCGAACGGGAGGATAAGCTGGCCTGTAACAATGAATGGATGCATGAATGCGGTAGCCACAGTTGACTGATGCATCTATAACTGAACATCACAATACCAATATGTATAATCTGATTTGACTTTGTTTCTTTTTAAAGGTAAAGCTTGTGTCTCGCCAGGTTATGTACACCACGCTAAAGAAAACTTTTGCTTCAAAGACTGGACAACTGATAAAATGGTTTGGAAAAATGCCAGGTTTGCATGTGTGAGGAGTGGAGGGATGTTGATGAAAGCAAACACGATGGAAAAACACCGCTTCTTCGTATCCGTTGCCGAAACCAGGCGTGAGTTTTCTTGGTACCAGCTATGATTTTACTTTCGAATATTTAATATTCTGCTTCATTTTCACACACATCATCCAGGGCAGACCAAATGTTCAGCGAACAATACTCCTTTTCAAATGAACATGAATTAAATCTCCATCCTTTCAGAGCATTTTTCAGCCGAAAAGACGTATTGAACAGTCTAAACAAGGAATTCATAATTGTTTTTCAGAAGCGCTGTCCCCTCTTCAGGCCATTAATAACAATTCATATCAGCATCCAGTTTTACTCGACATCATTGAATCATACAGTAGTCTTGCTTCTAGCCAATACGTGTTATGTTGGTTGATTAGCCTTGTTGGAATCATGAGGGCAGCATTTTTATTTCTGTGTTTCCCATCGCCCGACCAACCCTTATTTTATTGCCGAAAAGAAAATCATTCCTACACCGCCTACACGAACCTAAAACGTACCGACTCGCCATATAAAATGTTAGATCACAAAAATATTCAGAGTTATGTCCCTTGACAACATGCTAGCTATGATGTCTGCTTCTGGCATAGCAGACGAAAAAGAAAACATCTGGTCTGTTTTGAAGTATCACATACATATCCTTTTTAAAGTGGGAGTAGTATCTTCTTCATCTTGAGTGGATAACCTTTTCAATTTTATGAACTCTGTAAACCAATTCAAGCACTAAATTAAGACTGTCAGTATCCAATGTATGTGAGCCCTGGGTGTCTAGTTGGTGTCTAACTGTCAAACTCTCACTTTAAAAAGGATAGCTGAAATAAATTGAAAACATTGTCTCTTGCATCAAAGAAGGTGTAAACAAACTACAAGACATTAAACCAACCTCTGGATATATGTTTAAGTTGTCAGTCCAAAATTGGAGAGGTCATTGTGCGACGATGTCGTATTGGCCATTCGATATTCATGAATATTTTAAAAGAAATGAGGCTCCTCCTCCGGGAGTTGAAGTAACGTAAATTACTTATCCTCCTAAGGCGGTATGTAACTTCCACACCATTTCAAGTGTTCATATGCATGCCGGACTGTTAGTGCAGCATATTCGTTATTTAGATTTTTTGCTAAATTGATGAATTTTTGAAAGCAATTGAGTTAATCCTGTGAATCCATCCAGTGTTCATGCAGGTAGCACAAGTGAGTGTGAGTGAGTATAGGTTTACGCCGCTTTAGCAATACTCCAGCCATATCACGGCGGGGACACCAGGAATTGTACCCATGTAGGAATCCAACCCGGGTCTTCAGTGTGACGGCCGAACGTTTAACCACTAGGCTTCCCCAACGACCCCGTTAGTAGAAGTACTGTTTGTCTCCATGGTCCATAGTATGGTACTGGCAGTCTATAGCCCACGTTTAAATCATCTTGTTAAATAATAGTGTTTTCTTTTAACTGCTGTCAACTAGTTTTGATATTCTGTCGATCAATGCCACGTTTCCTATTCACATATTGGGGATTCATATTCAGTTGCTCGTCATGACATGTCTGAAATATTGCCCCCGTGTCGTTAAATAAAAGCTCACTCACTTACTTATTTGCTTGCTTGCTTACGTACTTAGGCCCTTCGTCCCCATGGCCATCGACGGCAACTCTCCATCTAACACGGCCCAGGGCCAACTGCTGTATCTCTTTCCAGGTCTTTCCCATCAACTATGCTTCTGCATCTGTGTCGCGCCTCCAGCTGTTCCTGGGCCTTCCTTTCTTCTCTTTCCCCTGTGGCTCTAAGTCAGTGCTTGACGGGTGAAGCTGGATGGTGGCTCCCTGAAGGTGTATCTGATCTAGCCCCATTTCCGGTTCAGCATCTGTTGAGTGACTGACTCTTGCCCTGCCCTTTGCCATAGCTCCTCATTGCTGTCTCCTTGTTTGTCAATCACTCTTCCTAAGTAGGTAAATGTCTCTATGTCTCTGATGGGACGTTCTCCTGCAGTGACCGGGGTATTGGCAATGGTATTTATTTTAAAGACCTCTGACCTTAAGCCCTGTTATACCGGGTGTTATTGTCAGGCAATCTGTCTTGTCTTGCATCTGATGGTAGCTGTGCGCAAGGAGGGCGTCAAGCTGTTTCCAGAGGGTCCACTGAATCCCGTTCTTTCTGTTGACTGTGGTAGTCTTCATGATCCAGTCTTTCCATTCCTCTGGTACTACTTCCTCATCCCAGATCTTGCTGAAGAGGTTGTGAAGCATTTTGGTGGCTGTATCATTGTTTAGTTTTTATGGCTTTTGCAGAATCACTGTCTGGACCTGCTGCTTTTTCATTCTTCAGTGCTTGTATTGCTCTCTTGATTTCTACTTTTAGTGGTTTGTTGCAGTTTGTAGGCAGATCTGACTCAGTTGGAAGGATTTCTGGTGGGTCTTTTGGAGCTGGTCTATTTACGAGTTCAGTGAAGTGTTCTGCCCATCTCTTTAGCTGTTCCTCAGTTGTTGTGAGTGGGTTTCAATTCTTGTCCTATATTTGCTTGTGTATTTGCTGAAACCTGTTTGCAAGTTTCTTTGTCACCAAGTACAGGTCCTTCAGACTTCCCTATCCCGCAGCTTCCTGTAGGTCCCAAAACTTTCAAAGTTAAATTTCAGCTTACCGGATTTTTAAACGTAGTATTTTTGTTCTTTTAAAATTCGTCTAAACTTTTCCTACAATCGTCAGCGGCTGAAGGGATGGTGTAAATCCAACTAGGGTCCATGCAGGTAGCAAAGGCACTGTAAGTCCCCATGGTCCTTGGTATGGTGATCTACCTTCAGTTGTTGGCGATCTATAGCCTGTTTTATATTGTATCGTCCTCTATGGTGAAAGTATTTTAGATATAGTTACTAGTTTTAAATATATCTATCTGTGATAGTCTTGTTGCTCTTATTGCCATTTGTCGACAGATATTTAAAATGATTACCTTGTTTTCATCGCTATATGGCTGTAATATTGCCGATGCGATGTAAAATTTGAACTCACTCACTCCTCTGCTTGTCAGATCAGACTGTCAATGTGAGCTCTCTTGTCTCTCTTGCAGCGCTTCTTGAATTCCTCGTCTGCACTGGTGTACTCTTCCTGCGCTGATGCCTTGACTGATATTGCTTTGCTTTTATTCAGAGCATCTTTCTCCCTCTTCCTTATTTCTACTTTATGCAGTGTATCGGCTTAGATTCATTCTTAGTGCTGGGACTTCTTCTTACCAAGTACCTCTTGACAGGTGTTGTGCCAGTTTCATGGTGTGTTCCCAATGGTTCTCAATGCTTGTACTGTCGTCCTCTAATTAGAAGAGACTGGAATCCGTTGGAGAGGTTGAGTTGGAACTCAGCTTGTATGTCACTGTTCCTAAGCAGGCATAGGTTGTACCTCGTACTTGTGTTGATATTACGAGCGAGGTTCTGTAACGGTTTCTTTTTCTGGATAGAGTTGTTAGCCCTACGCCAACCTTTTATACTCTAGGAGAGTTGCTGTCCAAATTAGTCTGACCTCTACCCTTTGACCTGTCCAGCTTGGGTGGCCCTACCAGAGACATAAGTTCCGGCTGGCATAGCTCTCTGGGTCATAGAGGTGCTCAAGCTACTACCCCACGTCAAGGGTTGGACCGTAATCACGCACTAACCCCCAGCATTTATCGTTTCAAGATACAAAAAGAATGAAGATAACTACTCTCACAGTGGCCCAACGGTATTTTTAGCGCACCACACCTGCGCCAAGTACAAATGACCTTATATCTTACAACATGTAAGATCTTATGTATAAGATATTTTGCACAGCCAATGATAATCGAGGTATGATGATAGGGATAATGACAAGGAGATAATTCAGTATCCAGCCTTGTACTATATTCTGCACATAGATAAGTTCAGCATACTTCCTATTCATGTAAAATGCCAAGAACAAAATAAACAAACAAGATCAAAGAGCTTCACTCACTCACTCGAAGTGCAGGTAACATTATCCGTTTCTGTTTACAGCTAACGTCGACACACTATGGCTTGGAGCCTGGACCTGGGACTTCCCTTTTAAGGAAGAATGGACGTGGGTTGATGGAAGTACGATCGTCAGTGACCATTGGAAGGAGGGCGGGGTAGATTGGTCGCGTAAAAATAACTGCCTGAGTTATGCCTGGTCACAGAACGGATTCGAGTGGGATGATGCCTTGTGTACCGATTTGAAGGGCTTCTTTTGTGAAGGACGTGTTAAAGGCTAACATTAAAAGTTATAACATTGCTTAGTAACGTGTTGCCTGATACTCTTGTGTATTGTCTTACAGAATAGCTACAATTTGTGAATTTTGTTACAAATCCAAAAACTCGCATGATCACATTTTGTAAAATATTCGCAAAGGAAGAATTATTATTTGACTTAAGGTGTATGATATGAGGTGCTGTTTATTGTCCGTCTCACTTTAGTCTGTTTTATCTCTTGTCTTAAAGGGGAGGTCTACATTGTGTACACTTACATTTTACACTGCACTATTCTTGATGCAAAGTGTCAGTTTAGCGCCGAATGGTGCAGTTTGGGTTAAAGGCATGGATAAATAAAAACTTTATCTCCGGCGACTTTGGCAATAGGGAAAAGCAAAATGGCCGCGGATTTGGCCTGAAATTCTACTTCTTAGTCGAGTCCATGGAGAGTAATATTGAGCATTTTTGAGAGAGATGTTGGAATAAAGGCATGCTTGGTCTTGGCGTTAAACCAATGAAACCTGACACATTAACGGATCATTGAATACCATTGTTTCAACACTCCGGATTTGCAGAAGATGGGGTGCTGTGGGGATAGGTGGGAGGAATTCTTCTGATAGACAAATATTCATCTGGTAGACATGTGTGACAAAACCAATACCAGCACCAGCACCCGCAAAGTTCATCATTCTAGAAATGAAGTGTTTAGCAAAAAAGGGACAAGAACTAAGAATATACCACTGCATGAACACACCATGAAAGTTGCTTACCAGGCAAGTTACACAGAGGGTCAGGACTTGAGAAGAGGCCCAACTCTCCCGTATTCGAGTTTGTAGAGAAAAGTGGCGATAGTTCCAACCACACCTAAATACCACGAATGTTTAAATCCCATATATACAGAGAGAATTATCTGCTGTCACTAAATATCAAGAAATTTCGAAAGGCTTTTGCTCGGTTTAGGTGTTCCTCACATGACTTGGCAATCGAAACAGGGAGATATCATAAAATAGAGAGGGAAAATAGAATTTGTACATTTTGTGATCTTAATTGTGTAGAAGATGAATATCACTTCCTCTTAATTTGCCCATTATATTGTGAGTTAAGAAAAAAAAATGTCCCAAGATATTATTCTGTATATCCCGATAGGGTGAAATTTTCTTTGTTAATGAGTACTGATGACAATGTTCTTATCCGTAAGTTGTCAACCTTTATCTATCAAGCATTGTCTCTAAGAAATAAACATAATAATTCATAGAGTGTATGTACTCATATTGTTATTTGTTACGATATGGTATGATGTGGTGCGATATGATATGATATGATATGATACATGGTATGATATGACATGATGTAATATGGGGTGTTATGATATGATGTGATACGACAAAGTATGTGTAATGCGATGTTATATGATGTGATACATTTTGATGCAATATGACATATTGTGATTTGACTATTTTTATTCTTTTCCATGATATTGTGTACTATGTTCTTGTATACTATGGGCCCGTGGCCTTCAGTATGAATAAAGATTGATTTATTAAATACCACAAGTACCTATTGTTGAATGTACAAAACTGCATGATATGTTTGAACATTGTAGTTGAATGTGTGTGTGTGTGTGTGAGAGAGAGAGAGAGAGAGAGAGAGAGAGAGAGAGAGAGAGAGAGAGAGAGAGAGAGAGAGAGAGAGAGAGAGAGAGAGAGAGAGAGAGAGAGAGAGAGAGAGAGAGAGAGAGAGAGAGAGAGACAGAGAGAGAGAGACAGAGAGAGAGACAGAGACAGAGACAGAGAGAGAGAGAGAGAGAGAGAGAGAGAGAGAGATGCATTACACTCTGGCACTGTTGGAAACACAAGGAACTGGTAGGTTCGGATACTCCTCGTCCGTCTGTATGTCCGCCGTCCGTAATCATTTCGTTTCCGGTGCATAACTAAAAGAGCGTTCGATATTTTTCAACCGAAATTGTAAATATCAAACAGAACCGAAAGTGGTGCATTTTGCTATTTGCGGATTTTTGTCATCAATAATTTCATGGAAACTATCTGGACAATTTTGGACTCTCAAAATGGAGGGGTGGGCTTCGTTTCCGGACCACAACTCGAAAACCTTTGAATATCAACCCCTGCCCTTGCGATCGTTCAAAAATTGAACGGCTATTGAAACGCATAGCATGCCAAGGCTCACGTCTGCACAACGTCATGAGGCCATTGGGATGGTCCGTGGGGGAATGTCTCAACGACAAGTGGCTGCACATTTCCACTGCCACCGGAACGCCATTTCTGCAATGGTGAGACGCTACCAGAACACAAATGACGTCATCGATTGGCCACGTTCTGGACGTCCACGTGTAACAACGCCTCGACAGGACATATGGATAAGGGTGACCCATCTTCGCCCCAGGTTTCAGACTGCAGTGATGACTGCCAGAACCATCCTAGGACTTCGCCGTATCCATCCCAACACAGTTCGACAACGTTTACGCTCTATCCGGTCACAACGTCATCGATAAGCTCGCCGAATTTGGTGCCGAAATCATGTCCGCAGACCCTTGTTTTGGTGGAGAAATGTTGTTTTTACAGATGAGTCCAGGTTTAACATTTCCCATAGTGATGGACGTTTAATTTATGGCTAGATTATCTAAAATTGCTAATAGCTGAAGGGATGGTGTAAGTCCATCTAGGGTCCATGCAGGAAGCAAATGTACTGTAAGTCCCCATGGTCCCTAGTATGGTGATTTACTGTAGCACGATAACACGACGAAGGATGAAAAGTTTCAACACTGTTCTTTAATTACCACGGCATATAACGTTAACAGTCAGCAATACAACAATCGGAATGTGGTGGAGACAGTGAGAGAGGCTAGGCACTTCCGAGGCGCTGACCAGGTGAGACCAGGGTTGTTCTTTGGACTTCTCTGCTTAGCTGATCTGCTAGCCTTGGCTGTTGGTGTTGTCCGTTGGTCTGTGTTCAGCGCCCTTCTGTGCCTCAAGTTGCCTTCCTCTCTAGACTACCTTGACGGTGCTGCTTATATAGGAACTTCGCCACAGGATCACGTGGCGACTAGTCAGCATTTCTCTTGACCGTTCAGGTACACGTAGTGACCAGTCAGCATTTCGCTGGACAGTTTGCCAAATCATCACAAACTCAGTTAAATGGTTATCTGTCCAATTAGTCAGTCATTAGTGGTGTTCAGTACAATCATACCTTTATCTGGTCAATTTGCCCTTATCATCACCCACTGTTGACCAGCACTAACCGACTTTTATCTTCCATGGAAAACAAGCCTGCCCGTCTACACAGCCTCCAACCATAGTGTTACACTACCTTCAGTTGTTGGCAATATATAGCCTGTTTTTACCTTGTATTGCCATCTATATTTAAACTGTCTTAGATTTAATTACTATTTTTAAATTCGAATCTGTGATAATCTAGTTATTTTACTGTCCTTCGTTGACAGGTTTTTACCATTTATCATTCATTACTATGTATAAAATTAATTGTTCTCGTCACGATATGGCTAAAATATTGCCGATGTGACGATAAATTTTAACTCACTCACTTATGTATGGTGAAAACCCACGAAATATTACGGCCCTATGCGAATTAAGTTACGGGACGAGAGCTGCGAAACACTGTTGTATGGTGATTTCCCTTAGCTCAGACAGACGTCCATGCCAAAGTTATTAGACGCTAACTGTTTAGTTCAATACCTGCCGGGCAACCTGGTCCACCCACATTAAGAATATTCTGTTTGACTATGATTTGCTCTTGTATTTTTATCCAAGAATGTTGGTGGTAAAGACTGTTTTATGTCTACCTACTAGCACTCAAGTGGGACTTAATAAATTACATGCAATAAAACCTTATGTTGGTTATACCTGCTTGGGTTGTCAGTCCAGATTTGAAGAGGTCATCATACGACGATATTGTATTGGCCATACTAGATATACTCATGAATACCTGTTAAAAGGTGAGGATCCTCCGTTTTGCATCCCTTGTGATGAAAGAATCACGGTCAAGCATGTCCTGCTTGACTGTATTAAATATTCCATCACAAGGGATAACTATTTCAAATCACGAACGATGAAGGATCTTTTTAATAATATCAGTTTTCATTTAGTTATTGCATTTTTATAAGAATTAGATTTGTTGAATGAATTGTAAATAGATATATATATATATATATTAAAACTGGTAGTTTAGTTGAGCAGCTGAGATTGTTAGTGGCTGTATCCTCACAGGGGGTTGATGCATTGTAAAATTATTGTCCTCCTGTTGGGGTACGTAAAATTATTCAGTCCCAAAACATTCAAAGGAAATTTAAACATACCATTATTTTTAGGCGTAGAATAAGTGTTATTTTAACTTATGGCTACATTGTCTAAACTTGCTGACGGCTGAAGAGATGGTGTAAATCCATCTAGGGTCCATGCAGGAAGCAAAAGCACTGTAAGTCCCCATGGTCCCTAGCATGGTGATCTACCTTCAGTTGTTAGCAATCTACAGCCTGTTTTTATATTGTATTGTCATTTATAGTTCCAATATTTTAGATTTAATTGCTAGTTTTAAATGGATATCTGTGATACACTAGTAGTTTTACTGTTCTTCGTCAACATGTTTTTTAATTTCTAACTTTATTCATCTTTAATATAATTATAAAATGTTCTCGTCACGATATGGCTGAAATATTGCCGATACGACGATAAATATTAACTCACTCACTCTGCCTACTAACAAAGACTCTTTGACAACCTAAATCGAACTACATCGTGAAATTTACTGACTGTTCCTCCCAGAAGACATACATAAGGCTTTAGACACATCACCGTCAGCATATGGGTGTCAGTAATGCGTTGTTTCAGTTTTAACGACGTTACTGTATTTTTTAAACACAGATGTTTAAACATGTCGATATCCTTGTCCTTCTCCTCCTATGTCATCCGTCCTCCTGAGAGGATACGTATGTCCCAAAACTTTCAAAGTAAAATTTAAACTTGCCAATTTTTAAAACGTATTTTAGTTTCTTTAAATTTTGGCTAAATTTTCTTACAATCGCCAGCGGCTGAATGGATGGTGTAAATCCAACTAGTGTCCATGCAGGTAGCAAAAGCACTGTACATAAGTCCCCATGGTCCCATGTATGGTGATCTACCTTCAAGTTTTCGGCGACTGATAGCCTGTTTTCATATTGTATTGTCTTCGTAAGTGAACAGTCTTAGATTTACATGCTAGTTTTAGACACCATCTGTGATACTCTAGTTATTTTACAGTCCTTCGATGACTGGTTATTTAACTACTTGTATTAACAATATCTATGGTGTATGTAAAACCTTTCATTTCACTATATGGCTGAAATAATGGCGAGGTGACGTTTAATGTTAACTCACTCACTCACTCACTCGCTGGCTCATTCCAATGTCATCTGTCTGGCAAGTGTCTCATCATTACCCCTCAGTACAGGTGTCTATCACTGAAAAATATAAACACCATGGACATTTACAAATCTACTTAATGTTCAAGGGTCAAATGTGGATTTTTGTGTTACGATTGTATTTTCAGGGAACATAGCAGTGCAACCGCCAATCATAGATTTGGTTCATACTTTACTGCAGCCATGCGTTCATAAAGTATCACGTGGGGTTTGGTGGGCGAGCTGTTAAAGGCGCCAGATTATTTATCTGTGCCCTGGGGTCGAGCCCACCTGTCACAGGGCCAAAAACATGGAGTTAACTTTGTGTGCAGACGCTTTCAGTGTTGTTACTACCCCTAGTGTACAGTACACAACCCCTCGCACTTAAAAGAACCCACGAATCTGTTGGTAAATGACCAGATAGAGGCCACATAAATACGCGCAAACACCTAGTTGCGGGTACAACAACGTGCAGTAAACCTTGGACAAGGTAATTTGACTATGTCTCCCAGTCAACCCAGCTGTGAAGAATAGGGAAAAGGACAGGAGAGCCACATTATCTCCGTGCGCCTAGAAGCTGCAAGAGTTGTATACTCACCAGAGAGTTGAGATTGATAATAGAATGTGGCGTTTGAGTTTGACATCCAATGATGGAAGGAAACTCAAAGCTCCTTTGAGCACTTAAGACTGGATATCGGCGCTATACAAATGGTAGCGTAATAAAAAATATAATAATCTTTAACAGAATATATGCATTGGATGTACAACGACCCGTAACGCAAATTTCAGTTTGTTAAACTACGTAATGAGTGAGTGAGTGAGTTGATATTTAGCGTCACATCGGCAATAATGCAGCCATATCGTGACAAGAACAATTTATATCAAAATTCAAATTAATGATTTATTACGTATTACAATTTAGAACGTAAAAACCTGTCATTGAAGGACAGTAAAAATACTAGATTATCACTACTCTTAATTTAAAACCAGTACGCTATTATGAAAATAAATCGCTATAGATGACAGTACGCTGTAAAACGGGCTATAGATCACCAGCAACTGAAGGTTGATCACCATACTAGGGACCATGAGGACTTACAGTACCTTTGCTACTTGCATGGACCCTAGTTGGATTTACACCATCCCTTCAGCTGTTGGCGATTGTAAGACATGTTAGTCAAAATTACAATGACAAGAATACTACGTTTAAAAATCCTGGTAAGTTGAAATTGACTTTGAAAGTTTTGGGACTTCGTACCCTCTCAGAAGGACAATAATCACCACACTAGGGATCATGGTGACTTACAGTACGTTGGCTACCTGCCTGGACCCTAGTAGCAACCATTCAGCAGCTAGCGATTATGGTCAAATTTAGCCAAATCTAAAATGGCCAAAATACTACGATTTTAAAATCTGGTAGATTTAAATTTCCGTTGAATGTTTTAGAACTTACGTACTCTCTCAGGAGGACAATAATTTTACAACACTTTAACCCCCTTTGAGGATACAGCCACTAACACTCTAGGTTACTAATCTGAACTACCAATCATTAAAATCCATCTATCTACAAAACATATTAATCATAATTTATCAATTAAATCAATTTCTTAAAACAATAATAAAATGAAAATTAACAGTTGTTTTTACATTGATATACTTATCCCTTGTGATGGATAGACTACGTAACGATGCAAAGTTGCGATGAACATGACATATATAAACATATCGTATGTTGTAATAAAGGGCGGGTGTTAACCCCCAATACTTATCTGAAGTATTTTGTAAGCAAAACGCTTCCTAAAACTTCACCTCGATGACAAATATGATGACATTATTCTCCGCAAATGTTCAAAGAATCAATAAGAATGAGAAATTACTTTGAAACTAATGAACATGTAACAAAAACGGACAACGCCATTGGAATCAACATTTGATTAATTTAATTGGATTCATTGACACACGTGTTAACAACATTCTAATTTGTAATATTCGGAAGGTGGACTGCTGGCTCAAGCCTAACGATCTAAAGAAGGTGAACATCGTCTCCAGATAAATAGATTGCAGATTGTGAATAGCTGTGGACGTAGCGATAAACAATAAAAGTGATACAGCTGTGTAAAACTTGTCTTTTATAGCAGCAATTAAGGATCTACCATGACACGTGTAAGTGGGCAGGATTGAGTTTGGTATTACATTAGCATTTTGTTCATGGTTATGATCTCAAATTTCTACCACACATTCATAAACATATTATTTCACTTCTCAATGTTTCAAAACAAACTATCGACAAGACGATTGGACACATTTGATTTTATTGAAAGGGAAAAATTACAGAAAATATCCCTACTCCTCCTAACATCAAATGGTTGCTCCCTTAGACCAACACGCCAACGTGCACGCGGCTGAACGTGTAGTGGGTTAATCTGGTGAATTTAATCCACATCGTCAAATCACAAGCATCCGGAACAATGAGAGCACTGAGAGGCGTCACCAAACTCCAAACGTTTTGGACAGTGTGATGGAAAAGCCCCAGCTGGGCGTGAAAACACATGCATAACCAGACAATGGAAATCAACTTTGTGTCTGACAACCACACACATTGTGTACACCATCTTATTTGCAACTGCTCATTTATGAATCCTTAGTAGAATGATGACGCATATATCAAAGTCCATGGTCAATATGCTGTCTCAATATTGTGTGGGGTTTGTGAAACCAGCTAAGTAGTCGCAACCCCCCTCATCAAGCCCTATCGCCAGAATTGCTCCCACAGCCCCCATAAAAACAGTTAAAACAGCGGAACATCGTTCGATGTTCCCATCATATGAGGGTGTATTAAAGATATGACTGTATCAGTATTTATACAAAACTCACCGAAGCCGCAAAAGTATCTGGAAATGTTGCTAAGGATTGGCTGAAGAAACAAACCCAATGACAAATATACTTGCCTGCTCCACGATATATACGGAGGAGAACATTTGATATTTCCACGCCTAATTAAGTGCATCAGACTGACCTCTTGTTTCTCCCAAACAAAAAGGTAAGACGCAAAACGAATAAATATGCTTTAACCATAGTCGATGTGGCAAGTCGATATAAAGAGGCCAAGCCATTAACCGCAATGGTTAATGACCGAAGTGGCTCAGGCGCTGGGGCTTATTTTTAAACGGAGTCCTTGGAAGTGGCCTACAGAATTACAAGTCGACTCCAGACGCGAGTGTATTACAGGGTATTTTTTGTTTCAACAACCATGTCTTTGGCAACCTTTTCCCTACAAAATATGGAACAGCATCTAGAGCACTAGTAGCTAGAAAAAGACACCAAAAATAGTGTCCTGAAAAACTTCCATTAAGAGAAGTGTAACCAAGTATATATAGCAACTACATGGTTGGTCGAGTACATAGAGCAACTAGTTGGAACACAAACTACATTCTAGCAACAATGTCAGCACGAACAACATTCCAAAGCATGGGCATACGATCGGAAAAGGCTGTTGCTTCCCATATACTACTAGAAAACGCATACTGACTGACAGAGTTTGGTTTTACGCCGCTTTTAGCAATATTCAAGCAACATCACGGCGGGGGACACCAGAAATGGGCTTCACACATTGTGCCAATGTAGAAAACGCATACAAACGCAATCTAGTATCCGACATCTCCAAGGTAGACTATTTAGAAGGACATTTAGGTCGGACCAAACTTCGTCCTGTAGAAGGACTACCATTATTTGTAGACGATGTATACGTCTTTGGCAATCTACGTAGAGAGGACTGTGTAGAATGTAGAGGACATCTATCTTGTACTACTGGAGAAAATGGCGCAGCAAAATCTATAGTTGGTACGATTTCTATAGCTGTTCGAGAGGCTACAGATGGTAGTACAAAATGCTATATGCAATCATCTCTTGTACACACAATAGCGAAAGGGGGAAATGTCTGTAGTAGTGCTATTCTAGCAACTATTGGGAGGATCGAGATAGATACAATTTTCGAAGCAAAATATATGTGGAAAAAAAGATATGTAGATGACCCAACTGGGGTATTTGTTGCCAAAATTGATGTTTCTGATATTACCTATAGACGAACAGCAAGAAGCTTTGCCCAAACTCCAGCGCCATCTACTATTGGATTGATATGGTTTGTATTCTATCGACTACACAGACAATTTCTCTGGAGTCCTCGATAGGGAGGCATTGGTAGAATATCTTTGTACACAGAACTTCCGAGAACAAGGCGACTTGGCAGCTGCAATAAGAGAAAATGATCCAACAATACAACATGGGTAGTGTTGGAGAACATGTTTTCACATGGGTACATACAAACAAATATGGCTACACAGTGCGTACACAGATCTACAGCAAAGTTGTATTAAACTTCGAAGCAGGAGAGGTACACCAACAAATGTAGATTGGCCAAACCAACATTTGCACAAAACATTTCTCCATCCAGATGTACAAGCATTAGGATGTACCAGAATAGAAGTATCTTTGTATGCTTGTTGTGAGAGGGACCTTTCTACAAATACCGCAACTGAAGTAGTAGAAGAACCTTTGGCTATAGTATCTCCACCAGACGAAGAAGGTCTATTCGTAGTGTAACCACCAGCAAAACAATGGGAAAACCTGGCAGCTTGTATCAATAGATGCCTTCTGGGAAACAAACAACAAGGAGAAATATTTGTTCCTTGGTATGCATATACAAACACGGGTAGAATAGTTGGAATTTGAAATCGTCCTACCAAAGAAAAAAGATGGGAAAGCTGTGGAATGGGCTTGAGAGGACTTCGGATTCCGTCTTTGTCCAATCTTTCGAGTAGATATTCTAACGATAGATACAGAACAAAGAATAGGAATAGATACTAAAATATACAAATGTCTATATGGAACCTAAAATACCTAGGTTCGGTGTAGATTTGTAGGTTCCAGTCCTAGGTTTCTCCCAATCCAGGCACAGAAGAGATGAATTAGTGCTAGTGAATTATTTTGTGGACTAGTAACTTTCAGGCATATGGAATCTATTTCGCACAGTGAATTTCAGGGTGATCCATTTATATAATTTTGCTTTTTGCACCTGGTTCTGTTTTGGTCGATATAAGAAGCTAATGATAACTCTAGCGTTGATGTTTCAGGTATATTCAATATTTATGATACGGAAACACACCCAGTTAATGCTCTCCTTATCAAATGTCATTCTGAAAACAGTTACATTGTACATGTACATGTTTAAAATTAAATTTCATGAAATAACTTAATATGATAAACTGTCACAATGCATGTAAGAGTAAACTGTCTCATTTATCATGTTGTGCGAAACTATTTGAAGTTTTGTGTGTAAAGAGAATCAGCCACATATATGGAGACCCC
The DNA here is from genome assembly GCF_003918875.1 of Haliotis rubra. NCBI lineage: Eukaryota > Metazoa > Mollusca > Gastropoda > Lepetellida > Haliotidae > Haliotis > Haliotis rubra. The sequence goes on along the minus strand of NW_025765351.1, from coordinate 94,177 downwards.
TATCTACGAGGGGCGTTCAAAAAGTAGTCAGCCTCACCTAGAAATGATACAAATGCAGCTGTTTATATGCTATATTTCATATATATCATCTGTCAACAAACCGCAAAATGTGCAATAAATGCATCACAACCGCCAGGAAACAATAGATGCAAGAAACATTTTGTGTATTTGAGATACATGAGATAGAATTAAACTTAGATGTTAAAGTGCACTTTGAAAAAATACAATCGCTTATTAAAGTGACTCCCCCCCCCCACCCCCTCATGTTGACTGAAAGGGCTTGTTTTGGAGATACTACACACACCCCTTCACGATGACATAATAATAAGGACATAACTTATTCTAATGTTTTCACTTATCCATATATGATGAGAACGGTTCAAACTAAATACTGAATAGTCACACAAGTGTCAGCTCTCAATATATTGTAAACAGAGCCAGCTTGAATATCTGGACACAGTGTTCTTGAAAGATTAAAATGGGAGCGTCCTAAAAAGACCCAGCCCCCGTCTAAATATAATTCAAGCAATCCAAATCTTTGAATGTTGATTATGACGGGTAGTCATCCAATACTATACTGAACATATTTTAAATGATGTTATCTTTGGGAATACAAAATACAGATCGTTTTTCATTTTCTGCATTTTTAAAAGAGTCAGTGAGTGAGTGAGTTAAAATTTAAAGTCACTTTGGCACTATTTCAGCCATATCGTGCCTAAAACAACATATAGATTAACAATAATTAATCATAGAGTATAAAATCCTGTCAACAAAGGACAGTTAAACAACTAGAACATCACAGATACAAATGTAAAACTATGACCGAATCCAAAACATTTTAACTATAGAGGACAACACAATATAAAAAATAGGCTATAGATCGCCAACAACTTAAGGTAGATCACCATACTAGGGACCATGGGGACTTACAGTACCTTTGCTACCTGCATGGATCCTAGTTGGATTTACACCATCCCTTCAGCCGCTGGCGATTGTAGGAAGTATTTAGCCAACTTTAAAATGACAAAAATACTACTTTTGAAAAATCTGGTAAAATTAAATTTAGCTTTGAAAGTTTTGGAACTTACGTACCCTCTGAGGAGGACAATAATTTTACAATGCTTCAGCCCCCTTTGAGGGTACAGCCACTAACAATCTTAGTTACTAATCTAAACTACAAATAATAAAATATTTATCTATTAACAAACTATTCATCAAAATTTATCTAATAATTCTATTTCTTTTAAAAAATCAATAATTAAATGAAAATTAACAGTATTAAAAAGATCCTTCACAGTTTTTACATTGAAATACTTATCCCTTGTGATGGAAAAATCAACACAGTCAAGCAGGACATCGTCACATAATGACCTCAAATCTGGACTGACAACCCAAGTAGGTGTAACTTATATAGGGTTTTATTTCATGTAATTTATTAATACCTACCTGGGTGTCCCACTTCGTCTGCATCAGATCAGAATGTAGGTTCAAATGCTAGCTTTGTAATCAGAGTATGGAATAAGAAGTGGTGTCACAGATTTATTGAGTGCTGCCTTGGCAGCAAGATCGGCCATTGTATTCCCAGAAATGCCAACATGGCTGGGTAACCAACAAAAGACGATGTCGCATAGGCCAGTAGCAAGCTCATTATACAATTCAATAATTTCTATTAAAAGTTGATCTTTACAAGAAAGATTTTTAATAGCCTGAAGACACGAAAGAGAATCGGATAAGATTATGTATTGTTTATATTTACGGTATTTATTAATATATTTAAGAGTTGTTAATATGGCGTTAGCTTCTGCTGTGAAAATAAAGCTGTTATTTGGTAGTCGAGAAGATATTGTCCTGGATCCAATGACAGTGGCACAACTCACTGCGCCACCATCCTTGGATCCATCTGTAAAGAAGCATTTGTATGTATAATATTTACTTTTTAATTGATTATATTCTTGTTTATATTGTAATTCATTAGTTTCTGTTTTCTTAAACATTGTCCGTGTGGCCTAACTAATTGCCACGGATGAGAAGAAAGAAGGAGATATATTTTCCAGCTCAATGCCGGCAGCAGAAATGAATAGTTGAATTAGGCGGAACAAGAGAAGACTTTATGTTGTACAAATGCAGGGTTAGAATCGTTAGATTATAGTTTTGTAATATATTGTAAAGATAATTTTATACGTCGTTGGGTAAGAGAAGGCTCATCTGCCTCGACATAGAGACTGTCAACAGGAGAAGTTCTAAAAGACCCAAGACTAGTCCAAGGCCTTGGTGATTGACAGAATCAAGTAGTTTTAGGTTGCTTTTGCAGGCTCAATCATATGCGATGGAGCCATAATCTAGTTTAGATCGCACCAATGATCTGTATAAGTGGAGGAGGGTAGTTTGATCCCTTCCCCACTTTGAAATGGAAACAACCTTTAACAAATCTAGTGCCTTAATGCATTTAGCTTTAAGGGATTTAATGTGTGGCAAGAAGGTTAAATGAGAATCGAACATTAGACCCAAGAATTTGGCCTCCTTTACAACTTTGATGGGAGTGCCATTTAAAGATAGTTCTTGCGTTCTTATATTTTCTACAAAAGTGTAGACAATTAGTTTTTGAAGTAGAAAATTTAAAGCCATTTACAAGACACCATTTATTTATTTTATTCAAACAAAACTGCAACTGCTGTTCAATAGTATTGATATTTTTACCACGACAAGAAATATTAAAATCATCCACAAATAATGATCCATCGATTGAATCATTTAAAACCTTGGATAAACTGTTGATCTTAATACTAAACAATGTTACAGACAAATTACTGCCTTGTGGGACACCCTGATCCTGATTATAATGGTCAGACAGGGTTGAACCCACTCGGACTTGACGATATGGCTGAAATATTGCCGATGTGACGTTAAATAATAACTCACTCACTCACTCACTCGGACTTGAAATTGCCTGTCTCTTAAAAGCTGTGATATAAAAAGAGGTAAACGACCCTTAAGCTAAAATCATGTAAATCCTTTAAAATGCCATGCTTCCAGGTGGTATCGTATGCTTTCTCGAGATCTAAGAATATCGATACTGCATGTTGTTTATTTACTAATACACTTTTGACAAAGGATTCTAAACGTACCAAACGATCAATGGTACTACGATATTTTTCCTGAAACCACACTGAATATTTGTTATAAGGTTGTTGGTTTCAAGATACCAGGTTAATGTATTGTTTACCATTCGTTCCATGGTTTTACAGACACAATCCGTTAAAGAGATTGGTCTATAATTAGACGGATCAGCATGATTCTTCCCTTGTGAGGGCAGTGGGGTAGCCTAGTGGTTGAAGTGTTCGCTCGTCACGCTGAACGCCCGGGGTCGATTCTCCACATGGGTATAGGCCCATTCTGGTGTCCCCGGCCGTTACATCTGAAGTATTGCTAAACGCGGCGTAAAACCATACTCACTCACTCACTCTTGAAGGTCATAAATACTTGCACAAACCAGAGTCAAACCAAACTCTTCCATTTCACTACTGCCAACTGCATGCAGAATGTAAGAATAAAGCATCCACGTTTTGTTGACAGCGCCACTGGAAGCATCGATTTGTAATATCCAAGAAACATCTTCAATATTTCATAACCATTCTTCACTTTGCATTCCACCATCATTTCATCAGCACGTCATGGCTTCTGGTTGTGAATTTGTTCTCTTCAGTTTTCAACTTGTACTTTCTGATCAAATGTATTCGGGTATCTCACCTGAGAAGATAATTTTATCCAAGATATCTTGTGCTGCAATGTGTGCTGATCGAGGGTCCTGTTCATCTTTCTTCTACAAAAGAGATGCAAGGAACTGCTTTCTACTGGACGTGAACATCACAGACCATCAGAAGATGACTCCAACACTAGGGATGAGACAGTATAAGAAGATTTCGAGTGAGTAGCCGTAGTAGTATTCATAGCATATTCATAACGTCAACTGTTGGGAATAATTACTCGAATATCTGTTAAAACAAATCCATGGAGAACAGAAGGCAAAATATAGATTTGTTTGTTTGGATTGTTGTTTAATGCCGCACTCAGCAATATTCCAGCTATATGGCGGCGGTAAGTCATCGAGTCTGGATCAGACAATCCAGTGATCAAAAACATGGACATCGACCAACGCAATACAATGACATGTGTCGGCCAAGTCAGCGAGCCTTACCTCCCGATCTGACAAGCATGGGTTACTGAAGTCCAATTCTAACCCGTATCTTCACGGGGAGCAAAATATAGAAGAAACGTAATCGCATATGTCACTGATAAAACTGGGTGTTCTAAAAATGTGTAAGCATGCCCTGCTTAACTAGAAGCACCACCACTCATTTAGGTGTTCCCTCTTGGTGGTGTGACAGATCCATGTAGAAGTGTTGTACCGGATAGCATCACACATCATCATGGCATGGTTAGGTCTTCCATAAATGTTCGGATGTTCGCTACCCGATCTGTTAGTCCAGATTTGAAGAGGTCATTATGTCACATTGGCCACACAAGATATACGCACGAATATATACTAAAAAAAGCCGTTTTAGCAATATTCCCGCAATATCAGAAATAGGCTTCACACATTGTAGCCATGTCGGGAATCGAACACGGGTCTTCGGCGTGACTAGCGAACGCTTTAACCGCTAGGCTACCCCAACGCCCCTTCATGTATCATAACTGAAACATAATTATATATATATATATATTGCAAGAAATATTCACCATTCATACTTAGACTTTATACATCATAAACCCTTATAGATACAAAAAAAGATATCAGTAATTTCCACACTACAGATAAATTGTATTTTGAACATAGCATTATGATAAGTAGGTGATGATTGACATAATTTACAAATTGTTTGACATTGTTTCTCGACTCTAATTTATAAACCCGGTATTTACTTACTCTAGCCGTTTATTTCTCATATGCTCCTTGTGTATTACCCTATGGAGAATCACCTTTGTTATGTGATGCCATGTGATGCCATGACTGGATTAGCGTTCATTTCCAAGCATGGAAGCAAAAGTTGATACCTCGTCAAGTGCTGAGTAATAGAGTATTAGGAATATATTCCTCTTGAATGTAATAGGTGCTGACATTTCTTAATATCATCTCTCCAACAGGTCAGGTTTTTCACAAATGTCAGTGGAGAGTTGGAGAAAAGGGTTCCAGACACACACTCTTCAAAAAAGGAAACGCATGGGCCAAAAATTTGGAAATGTACTAAATGTATTTAAGTGTACATAAATCGATTAAGCGTGAACATAGACGAAGGGAATTCGACACACAGATGAGCATATGTATCGTTGTGATTGTCAGCATTAATTCAGTTCACTCACTCACAGCACAGGTGTGGACACAAGGAGGCGTTCACGTCAGTACCTGGTGACACCTTCCCTTGCAGCCGTCACTGCTCGACACCACCTTGAAATTATTCGCCATTCCTCTTCCAACGCGTTGGCAAGTTCTGCAAGTGTCTGAGGACGTTGGTGACGTTTACGGACGCGTCGATCACGCCCGTCCCGTAGATGTTCGATCGGGTTCAAATCAGGCAATTTGGAAGGCATTGGAAGTACATTGACGTTTGCATTGGCGAGATAGGCACCTGTTACACTAGCTGTGTGGGGTCGAGCGTTCTAGTGTTGAGACAGTTGGTGTTAAAATGTTGGAGGAGGTGAGGTCGCAGGATTTGGTCGATGTAGCGATTTGCTGTAAGATTCCCTTGAACCGCCACTAACTCTGATCCATCCGTGAAGGACATTCTCCCCCACATCATGACACTCTCTCAACCAAATCTGTCCAAATCGAACGCAGTTCGGCACAAAACGTTCGTGTCAACGTCGATAGACACGTTGTCTCCAATTCCGTCATTGCAGGAGTAAACGTGATTCATCGCTGAACCAAACGAGTCACCAGTTCCCCAGGTTCCATGCCTGTACCTCGTTGCACCATTGGACACGTTGTTGTCGGTGTAGTCGTATCAGCACAGGTCTAACTTTTGGTTGATATGCTCGAATTCATTTCTCAGACGATTTCTGATGGTTTGGTCGGATATTCTTCGAAGCCCAGACACGTGTCCTGCAGTGACCGTTGCTGTAGCAAATCGGTGCCGTAGGTGAAACACCCGTCTGAATCGGTCCTGAGCAGGAGTGGTCACTCTTGGTCTTCTACTTCTGGGCCGATCTTTGGTCAAATTGATGCGGGTATATCGATGCCATAAGCGAGATATGGTGCTGTGGTGGACGTTGAAGTGACTTGCAACAGTCTTGCAACAGCAGATTGGGATTCCCCTGCTTCCAAACGTCCAATGGCGATATTTCGGTCAGTAGTATTCAATCTTGACATTTTTTTATCTTCGTTTACGTCGTAAATTTTGAAACGAAATGATGAATTTGGTTTGGGTTTTTATGGTCGATGTCTCTACTCATGTTTCCGACACATTGCACGTGCATTTCGTGGAAAACTTTTTCTGCATGCACTTTTCATGTATCGTTTTCACTGTTTATGGCAAACGTTTACAAACACATTTTGGGATGCAGCTGCGCGCAATACACAATAACCACGACATGATTAACATGATTCAATTATTGGAATTGTCTTAAAGACGATTGCTGTCAAAATATATCGAAATGAACGTCTATGGATTTTTGGTTTTTCTTGAAGAGTGTATTTTGGAGCCTTTTTGAGTTTGCTCCCATGTTATCAATCACAAGGGGTTTGAGAGGGTTTCTTCTATCTGTAATACGTTTCATTTAGGTGGTTTGCAATCACCATCTACAGCTATTGTGCGGGATAGGACCGCAGATCATGATGGTAAACACCGTCATGTTTCCGGTAAGTTCTTCTAATTGTCTTCCATATATTTTCACATATTTAAATTACACATTTCTTCTCATTTCTTGTAATGATTGATCAGGTGATTAGGAGTTCTGTGTTTAAACAGAACAATTTGCCAGATGACTGTTCTCATCTTCAGTTTATTCACGTATACATGGAACCATTGTTTCTTGGGAACAATATATTATTCACAATACCTTTCATTTAGGCGCTTTGCAACCACTATCTACAGCTATTGCACGGGATAGCACCGCGGATCATGATGGCAAACAACGTCAAGTATTCTTCCAATTGTCTTCGATAAATCTTCGGAAACAGATTAACAAAGCATGGAAAATTAGAATATATACATGGTGGCAAATTTACATATAAAGTAATGGTCTCAAAATGTTAAAATTATTACCGTAATCTTATGAAAATGTGCAATACATGATTACTCGCTTCGAGTCATATAGGTTTATAAACTGACAACTAAATTACTATAAGCAGTTACTAAAGTACTGTAATGTTTCGCATCCGTTTAATTTACTCACATTTACGCACATTTAATTTACTCACTAACATATGAAACTATTTTTTTCTGGGGAACAATAGTAGGAAATAGACAGAGAACTGCTGATGCGACCTTAAAAGGCCAGTTTTAACGAAAATATAACTTTTTTGAAACTTAAATAAAAATAATAGATATTGAGAAAGTGTTATCCCAAATAAAACATGTATTATGTATTTGTGCTAGTAGTTTCAAAGCCAAAACAGTACGATATCACAAATTACTAATTTACTTTTCGCGTTATATCGATTCAAAATTGGCACATTTACCGAGAGCTCTGTTTCCATGAAAAACACACTATATGGATTATGTCCGTTGCAGTATGACGTCACTGGTTCCTTAAGATCCTTATAAGACCCATTTCACGTAATTGCATTAACAGGTGTGTGGTTCTTGTGTCTGGATGCGCAGCCTACTGTTTTAACCCTCACCCACTCATTGTAGCGAGGGCAATGTTACTGAGCACAACATACATCTAAAGCTTGCCATTTTGCGCACATTCCAATCTTTACTCGGAGAGCTTCAAGAAAACATATTAGTGATCACGGATATGTTATTTCTTTTAATAAAAAGTCCAAAGATCATTCAGAAACGTCATAATGTTTTGGTGAGGCAGATGAGCCTTCGCTTTCCCAACGCCGTATTAAATTATCCTTACAATATGTTACCAAACTATATTCAAACAAATCTAATCCTGCATTTAATTGTGTCTTCAATCCTCTTTATGAGGATTTGTATAACAAAAAGCCTTCTCTTGTTCCGCCTCTTGGGCACAGAATTAAACCAATCCTTTCTGCTGCTGGCATTGAGCTGGAGAATATATCTCCTTCTCGTCTTCTTTCTTCTCCTCCTTGGCAATTGGTGAGGCCAGAAGTTGACTTAACTTTAACCACATTTAAAAAATCCGAAACTAATGATTTACAATATAAACAAGAATTTAGTCAATTAAGAAATAAATATAATACCTATAAATCCTTATATACAGATGGATCCAAGGATGGTGGCGCGGTTGCTTGTGCCACTGTCATTGGGTCCAAAACAATATCTTCCAGACTACCCAATGACAGTTCAATTTTCACAGCAGAAGCAAACGCCATATTAACGGCTCTTAAATATATTCAACGACATCCTAAACATAGACAGTACATAATCTTTTCCGATTCTCTTTCGTGTCTTCAAGCTATTAAAAATATTTCTTGTAAACATCCACTTTTATTAGAAATTATTGAATTGTACAATCAACTTGCCACTGGCCAATGCGACATCGTCTTTTGTTGGTTACCCAGCCACGTTGGCATTTCTGGGAACACGATGGCCGATCTTGCTGCCAAGGCAGCACTCAACAAATCTGTGACACCACTTCTTATTCCTTACTCTGATTACAAAGCTTGCATTAGAACCTACATTCGTGATCTGATGCAGAAGAAGTGGGACACCCAAGTAGGTATCAATAAATTACATGAAATAAAACCCAATATCGGTTACACTTACTTGGGTTGTCAGTCCAGATTTGAAGAGGTCATCATGCGACGATGTCGTATTGGCCATACAAGGTATACTCACAAATATTTGTTAAATGGTGAAGATCCTCCGTTTTGTATCCCTTGTGATGATAGAGTCACAGTCAAGCATCTCCTGCTTGACTGTGTTGAATTCTCCATCATAAGGGATGCATATTTTCATGTTAAAACTGTTAAGGATCTTTTTAACACTGTTCATGTTCATTTAATTCTTGGTTTTTTAAAAGAAATTGATTTGATCACTGATTTTTGATTAATATGCTCTGTAAGTAGATGTATTTTAATGATTGGTAGTTTAGATTGTTAACTTAGATTGTTAGTGGCTGTGCCCTCAAAGGGGGTTGACGTAGCGTAAAATTATTGTCCTCCTGAGAGGGTACGTAAGTCCCAAAACTTTCAAAGTAAAATATAAATTATCACATTTTGAACGTAGTATTTTTGTTATTTTAACTGTTGGCTAAATTTTCCTACAATCGCCAGCGGCTGAAGGGATGGTTTAAATCCAGCTAGGATCCATGCAGGTAGCAAAAGTAATGTAAGTCCCCATGGTTCCTAGTATGGTGATCTACCTTCAGTTGGTGGCGATCTATAGCCCATTTTTATATTGTGTTGTCCCCTATAGTTAAAATGTTTTAGATTCAATTACTAGTTTTACATGTATTTCTCTGATACTCTAGTTGTTTTACTGTCCTTCGTCGGCAGGTGTTTTCTAATATACATATATTTTATTTCAATATCAAATGTTCTCGTCACGATATGGCTGAAATATTGCCGATTTGACGTTAAATAATAACTCACTCACTCACTCACTCATAATGTTTTGGTAAATACGCAAATGTAAGCATAGCAAAGTTCAAATGTTACACGGTGTATTATTTTCTCATATTGTGAGAGATCCGTGTGCCTCCTCATTGCATAATCTTGCTTATTACTCGCCCGTGGAAGAGTAATAATACTGTAATACCGCTAGACGTATGACGTCATAATGGTTACAGTTATGACGTCACAATGCTAATACCTCTGTCACAATGGTATTAGACCTCGCTTGACTCGTAGAAAGCTGAGCCATCACACTTCGTAGGCAGTTTCTATCAGTTTATGTTGGAGAGTAATAAACAGAATACCAAACTCGCTTCCGTGAAATACCATTTTTTATTAAACTCGTGAAAGATTTAGCATCAAACTCGCTTAATAAAAAATGGTATTACGCGGAAGGTCGTTTAGTATCCTCTATTTATTAGTTTTGAATATGAAAGAGAACACTACCGGCAAGAATTAGGGGCATAAAATGACAGTTTTGATTCGATGACTCTTTGAGGGAACATTTTATGAAATTATCTACATTTCAAAAACTTTGATACAGCCAAACATGGCCAAACCCATATGTAAACACATTCGTTCTTTATGTGGGTTGCCTAATTAGGGCTTTTGCGATTACATTTAACATAAAATAGCATTGTTTTGGATATCTATATAAAGGCATTGTAACAAGACTTATTAACTTTTTGTTCTAATTGTAACCAAGGGAACTAGTCAGAAATGAGAAAAAGAACATGTACTGTCAACGCTGTACGTGAGTTGGCGTCACGTTTGACAGAAACTGTAATAATTGTGTTGAATGTATCAAATAATTGAAATACATCTATTATGAATTACCATCACACGGGATAAATATTTCAATGTCAAAATATTGAGGGATCTATTTAGTAATGTTAATTATCATTTAATAATTGAATTTCAAAGGGAATAGAATTATTAGATAAATTTTGACTGACTGACTGAGTTTGGTTTTACGCCGCTTTTAGCAATATTCCAGCAACATCATAGTGGGGGACACCAGAAATGGGCTTCACACATTGTACCCATGTTGGGATTCGAACCCGGGTCTTCGGCGTGACGAGCCAACGCTTTAACCATTAGGCTACCCCACCGCCTCTAGATAAATTTTGAATAATATGTTTTTGTAAATAGATAAATGGTATTTTAAACATGGTAGTATAAATTAGCAACTGCTATTGTTAGTGGCTGTACCCTCAAAGGGGGTTGAAGTATCGTAAAATTATGGTCCTCTGGTGAAACTTTCAAAGTTAACTTTGGTTAAAGCGTTGGCTCGTCACGCCGAGGATCCGGGTTCGATTCCCCACATGGGCACAATGTGTTAAGCCCATTTCTGGTGTCCCCCGCCGTGATATTGCTGGAATATTGCTAAAAGCGGCGTAAAACTAAACTCAGTCAGTCAGTCAAAGTTAACTTAAGCTTACAAAGGTTTTTAAACGTAGTATCTTTGTTCTTTTAAACTTCGGCTAAACTTTTCATGCAATCGCCAGCGGCTGAAGGGATGGTGTAAATCCAACTAGGGTCCATGCAGGTAGCAAAGGTACTGTTAGTCCCCATGGTCCCTAATATGGTGATCTACCTTCAGTTGTTGGCGATCTATAGCCTGTTTTTATATTGTATCGTCCTCTATAGTCTATGGTTTTAAATATATATGTGGGATAGTCTAGTTGATTTTACTGTCCTTTGTCGACAGATATTTTAAATTGATTTTATCGCTATATGGCTGTAATATTGCCGATGTAATGTAAAATGTTAACTCACTAACTCACTATTCTGAATTATTAGACAAGAAATCTTTAGGTTTTTATTTATCCTTTAAAACTGTATTTAATGAGGAATTGGATATTACTGCTGTGAAGAAGAAAGTATATAGAAGGTCATTACTTCTATTTTGAACAAATTTTAAACGTTTAAGACTACAACATGTCAGAAAACGTTTTTGTAATGCTGAAAATGATGATTCTAAATGTCCCCTGTCTAATGTATTATGTTACGGATTAGGAATTACCGTGACACAAATCTTGTGAGTCTCATTTTAACCAGCAAAATAGAACACAGTCAAGTCTATGATATTCAATAATATATTGAAAAAACAATATACAAAGTTCAAATAAAAGACAGTACACACTTCCAATACAATACAATTGAGTCACAAATGTAAAGTATTAACTCACCAAAGTCTAGATATGTCTGGTAAAGAACGGGAATACTGGTTGAATATTGACAGCCGTTGAATTCAGTGTAGACCAGTGGTCGGTCAGATCAATGTAGACTAGGCCTCGAGCGTCGATGTCAGCAGACAGACGAGCATAAATCCAATGTAGTAGTCCCCAAAGTCGTGTCGAACACCTCAGCAACTAATCCTTATATAATTATTACACAGTTCTTCCATTTGGCCTTAAAACAATAACGATGATTGTTATTATAGCGTCAAACGTGACGCTCTGTCTGACGCAAACTCACAAAGAGCGTTGATAGCACATGTTCTTCTCTTCATTTCTGACTATTTCCATGGTTACAACGAGAACGATAAGTTAAAAAAACATAGATTGTCAGAATGGTCCTGATGATATACATCTAACATTTTATGCATATGCGATCCCTGAATCAAGAAAAGTCTTATTTTTTATATCTTGTGTAACGTTTGTTCCGTTCGTTCTGGACAGGCAATAGTGCCTTTCCACCTGATATTGCGATGCCCCTCCTTGTAAACGGTCGATGGTGTTGTGTCCTTGAGCTTCAGTCAGTCTTGCAAAGCATTTGGAGTACCGTTGATGTGGCTTTTTAAAGTCAACAGTCATAGGCTTCAGCTCGGTGTGATATACAATTTCATGATGCACATACATTTCATGTCAGATGCGTTTTATGATGCACGTACTTTTCATGTTGGATGCGTTTTAGCGATTCACTACAAATGTGAGTGTACCCTTACTTTTACTAAACGTTTTGTCATCGGGAACCATTCCACCACATGTTGGGATTCAGCATGGATAGGTTTGTGTCAAATATTTTTATAAAATTCAAATTGTTCCTGTGTCAAGTTATTGTTTGAAGAGCATACATACATACATACATACATACATACATACATACATACATACATACATACATACATACATACATACATACATACATACATACATACATACATACATACATACATACATTGCCGATGTGACGTTAAATAATAACTCACTCACTCACTCACATACATACATACATACATACATACATACATACATACATACATACATACATACATATTACCCTTTAAAAGTATATGTGTTCAGCTGATAATGTGAGGTACAGACACGTTTAGCTTGTATTGATGCTCTCTGGCATCTACATAAGTGATCAGAATAAATCATTTGAACATAATACCATTCATATACATATTAAACGTGCAAAATAAATATCTTTATATATAGAGATTATATTTCACGTTGCTCTAATATATCCTGAAATACTGAATTGTTAATGTTCATGAGTTATTACCACAAACATAAACGTGTTATTATTCTTGTCACCTTCACATTTATAGAATTATATTGCATTATGTATAAACTAAATTACACTTTGCTCTAATATTTCCCTGGATAATGAGATTAATGAGCAAACCACTAACCCCAATATAAGCTACACATGCAATGGACCTTAATCGAAAACCAGTCACTATGATTGGTAAAGCAGGGATCAAGTGGAATGCCAAGCGATATGTGACATGAACTTACAAATATAGGAAAACATTAAGAAGAAAAACACTTATTTGCAATAATCAGCAGCCTATTTGCATAACTGGTTGGTTGGGTTGTTTTTAACCCCACACTCATATTCCAGCTATGTGGCGGTCGCATAACTGATTTTAATAGGATCCCAGCTGAAAGTGAATCTGAGAAGGTCAGTCGCGATCCTCTAATTTAGATCTTGTTAGAGGAATAGACTGACTTGTCATATTGTTTAGGTGAGGTATAGCTTACAAATTCACGGATATACGTAATATTCTTCTTTTAAGAATAAATCTAGTTCCCCTGATATCACCACACACATCAGGGTTTCAGGTGTGTAAATGTCTGAATGCTGTTATGACTATGGCTTTGCAATATCGACACTAAATAGGAATAAAAATCTATTTGCCCGCCTTAAGTTTAAATTGATCACCAAGTAAAACCCCCATGGACAGAAACATATTGCGCCAGTGGCTAAAATGATGTGTAAATCCAGTTTGGGTCCATGCAGGTAGCAAAGGTCCTGTACGTACCCCTGGTCCTTGGTATGGTGATCAACCTTCAGTTGCTGCTGATCTCTAGCCCTTTTTATGTTGTAATATCCTAAATAGTTTATATTTTTACAGTTACATGCTAGTTTTAAATCTCTAACTATGATAGACTAGTTGGTTTACTGTACTAGGGCGACATAATTTATACTATAACGTTATAAAGTATTTAAGTATGAACTGTTTTTAGTCACGATATGGCTGAATTATTACTAAAGGGACTTTAAAGTGTAACTCACTCACTCAGAAACGTACTGGGACGTGTACCCACAAATGTAGCATTCTTCAGTTAAATCAAATACTTTACATTATTCTGTCCATTGGCCTTTGGAATTTGATATCACTTCAAGGTAGTGCGTCGATAAAGTCTCGGTAAACAACAACTCAGTCTACACAGGAAACTTGAACTTTTAGCCTGTTGAATTAATTTCAGCATAAGGCGTTGTGAAGAGGGTGAGTGATTTCAAAAGTTGTTGTGTCATTAAATAAGGGGCATCCAATATTTTGCACATTAGTACCAGATAGACAAATTAATATTATTATCCAAAATATATCCTGATATTTTCAAACATATAGAAGTTAAGGCCAAAGTAAACAAATAATGTAACTTTTCTTGAGTTTACCTGAATTACTTCATTGATAGTGGAATGCGTTTCTTATTAGGAACCTGTAGAAAATCGTTAAATTATTGCAATACAATTTCAATATTCTTGTCTAACTGTATTCAAATTTGTACGTTTGTATCGGCAAATATCAGCGCGACAGTAAGTTAAGAAATATTTCTGAAAAATAATATTCGAAGACGTTCGTCGTTGTATTTTCAATGTCATCGCATCTTTTATTTTAAATGACACTATTAGGTGTATTCCAACGTGTCATGGTCACGGAACGTTTAAATGTAATCCATGATTTATGAATATTCACCAGACCTAAAAGTGTCATGGTTCATTATTATCGACAATAACCAACAGAAAACTGGGCTTGCATTCCGGTACACGTACGAAAAACAAACATGGCGCGCTTTGTTCAGCCTCTACTTAAAATATTGCTATTTTAATATGAACAAAGTTTACAGAACTTTCATGCATAAACACTGGCGAAAATTGACGAACTTCTCATTCATACGAGTGTTTCATTTATTATTTTCAGTTAAATATGACGAGAGAAAAACGAAAATCAAGATCGTGAAATCTAACTTCAGTTTTCTAGTAAGTGCAAGGGTCAGCGGACGTGGTGTCACAGAAAGGGATTGTCTGCTAAAAGTCTTTCTTTATTGAATATTAACTGTAAATTTGGAGATATTTCGTCTGTCAAACCCACATTTAATACAAATCACTATTTAGTCTGATTAATCATAGCTCATAGGAAAAGTAAACATATAATTGGGATATCACAGAACCTGTTTGACTTTGTATGCCCCCGTGACCCGGAAACAGTAGTTGGTCAACACTCCACATGCAAATTTCTCAGTGTCTTTTATTTGAACTTTTGTTGATATTAGGACCCTCGCTTAATTCTACACTGAATATGCATATACGAAACATATAGTTGTGAGGCATGTTCATGATATTTGTTGTTTTTATTTTACTTTGTCCGACGCAATAACGTTTACAGACATCAACAGAAGACCGGTCTCAACAACATGTGCGCGGGAATGGGCGTGACAAAAATGTGTTTCAAATTAACATTCATGCTTTTCTCGTGTGAACAAAATATTGGCAACTACATGGTGCATACTGTTACAGTTTAGAAATTATTGAGATAAAAGGGCTGTGAGTCCCTTTCAACCAGCAAAATAAAAGACAGACGAGTGAAATTTAATTGATGTATTACACTTTCTCAGTAAAATACAGATTCTAGTATTGTTTTTGGGTTGAGTCCCAAAAAGTACTGGAATCTGTACTTTACTGAGAAAGTGTAATCCCAAATATAACATATGTTACATTTGACCATATTCTAAAATGGCATTGTGTATTTCATAGCTTTTGGCCATGGGAGCTGTGCCAATTAACGCTTATCATATGGGTACACAAAGTCCGCAGTCTAGACTACCAGTTGTCCAACTTCGGATGGGACTCAACCCAAAACAAGTACTAGTATCTGTACTTTACTGAGAAAGTGTATTCCCAAATATAACATATGTTACAAATGGATTTGATGTTCAGTGTCTTCCATAAAGCATGAGCGATTACTTTCTTAAAGTTACTGGAGGTGTTTTTTTCTTTTTTGATGGTATTTTCTGCTATTTTTTTTAGGATAACGCAAAATACAAAAGGATTGGCGACAGTGGAATTTCATTAAAATTTGACTAATACCCTCAAATATTAGGTGGAATGAGTATTTCACAGTAATATTCAGCACGATATCTTCCACATGATGGATGAAAAGATAACATTCACTATCACTAGAGTTATTTTTGATGCACCAAATATATACACCGTCGTCGGCGACATGCAACTTTTAACTAAAATGGGATGTTATAAATATCGTAATTTAAGAATATATTTTTATGCATTCATTCATTCATTCATTCATTCATTCAATTAACACAGAATACCCAAAGTATTTTTATTTCTAAACTAACCTTTGTGAAAAAATCAATATTTTTGCATTTAAAATCATGCGACAACGCATTAGAGTAAAAGTGCATGTTGAGTGAGAATGAATGGCAAATCAAATGTAGTCGATCCATACATCTCAGCAACAATCCCTTATATACCCATGATATAGTTCTAGATATTTCTAGCAAAAGCGACGCCAGACCACCAATCCAGAAACTACGGGAATCCCACCATCCTCCACCGGAAGCAAAACAAAGGGAGCTAACTCTAACTTACCTTTAGCAGATAAAATTACATAGCCTAAGTTGAAGATGCGAGTTCAAATCCACACTCAGCGCTTTAAACTTTTATGACCCATAATAACTAAATGTTAATTTATTTGACATTATATTTAACAAAGAAACACATCCTCATAACTATACAATTTATCACATTCTACAATATGGTGTCAATAATAGTTTCACATGACATTAGGGAGGATTTATTAAATTGTGCTTTCATATTACATATATGCCAAAGGTATACGTCTTACTTCAGGACAGTTTGAATTACATATATAAATTTACTGAATAAATTAAAATAGGGAATATTGTCGATAGATTTGTCAGTGCTTAATGTTTCACAGTTGTTTACAGCTTTCAACATTTTAACCCGTTAATTATTGAAACACATCCTTTAGCAAGAAGATACTTATATATGCCTTGAGAAGGAAAGCATTAAAAGATAACGAGAAGAGAATATTGGGTTCAAGGTCAGAGGTGAGGCTGATCTGTGGGCTGCCCTAATAAACAATGAGTATGTTAGGATGGGCAACTACAGTTGCCAGCAGCAGCAGCAGCAGCAGCAGCAGCAATGGGCAACAATGTTGCCAGCAGCAGCAATGGGCAACAATGTTGCCAGCAGCAAATAGAGCAATCGCATTTCTGCTGAAAAGCAGACAATAATAAGGCAAAGCCAAAAGATTCCTATCCGCTGAGAAGCAGAAGGGTTAAACAGATTCCGGCTGAAGAGCCGTCCTGCCATAATTTTGAATATTGCCTAAGTATTAATGATTGCAGCCCACAAGATCCAGGCCACCCCTAACATTTATTGACACAGGCATATATACATAGACATTACAAGCCCTTTGCCAATAATGTACAATCTGTTAACAGAAAGAAGAAAGAGATGGCTAGCAAGGGAAGGGTGGGAGGGAAGCGAAAATATAACTTAAAGCAGGATACAAAGAGGATAGACTCACTGTGTGAATCTAAAAGAAATCAATGGATGAACAAAAGATGACGTCATCAGAAGTAGACACATGACGTCATTGGAATTAACGTGACTGGAAGTGACGTAAGCAAACATAAAAGAGCGGGAAGAATGAACTGAAAGTAAGTAGAATGGTTTCAATAAACGCATTGAGTGTTAAGCACTAAATGAGATTATTGAAACACATCCTTTAGCAAGAAGATACTTATATATGCCTTGAGAAGGAAAGCATTAAAAGATAACGAGAAGAGAATATTGGGTTCAAGGTCAGAGGTGAGGCTGATCTGTGGGCTGCCCTAATAAACAATGAGTATGTTAGGATGGGCAACTACAGTTGCCAGCAGCAGCAGCAGCAGCAGCAATGGGCAACAATGTTGCCAGCAGCAGCAATGGGCAACAATGTTGCCAGCAGCAAATAGAGCAATCGCATTTCTGCTGAAAAGCAGACAATAATAAGGCAAAGCCAAAAGATTCCTATCCGCTGAGAAGCAGAAGGGTTAAACAGATTCCGGCTGAAGAGCCGTCCTGCCATAATTTTGAATATTGCCTAAGTATTAATGATTGCAGCCCACAAGATCCAGGCCAAAAGCACTAATGTGCTAAGCCCACCTAAGACCATGAACCAGGAATCAAAATTCCTTCCCTCACCAGCCATTTAATAATGGAAATGTAATACTTACGCTAATGCTGTACTTACGTTATTAGTTAGGATGCATTACAGATAGGGCACAAGGGCTTCGCGGATGGCCAGAGAAAACTTACACAGACCTTCATGGGAGAGGTGGACACCATCCCAACAATACATATTAGGACTACTGGGTGTAATGTCCGGGTGTTTCACGACTACACCCCCCATCTCAAGCACTCTGTTAGAGATCCTCCTGTTGAGCTTCTTTCTTGACATTTCCACCGCGTCGAAGCAGCGTGCCCTGTGCCAATGCCTCCTCGGCAGCATGTTAGACCACACGATTGTGGTCTTTGGCATCAATAATTTGACGCGCAACAGATCAGCATGGATGTCAAGGTAGAGCTGGCTGGCCTTTACCGATCCCAGGTTGTTCGAGCCAAGGTGGAATAGGATGGCCCTGGGATGCTGCGTGGACTTAAGTTGTTGTTCTACGATGGGAAGAAGTTCCTGCCACTTCATTCCTCCCCTGGCCAGCCACAGACAGGATGTCCACCCCTCCCTTGAGACAAACTGCTGAGCCCTCGCCAGGTAGCTTGACCCCACAAGCCATACTGAAACATAATTGTACAACGCAGAAAATTTTGATTGAAGTCAAATAGATATTTGTGGCAAACGTATATATGACTTAAATGAATCTGACCCCCATCTACCAAATTTTTGAATAACTTGCTGACTCAGTCCATTTGCAGCTGCTGAGGTTGCGGCACCTATCCTGAAAGAATGAGATGTATAATTATTGGTGGGTAAGCCACTGAAGGCTAAAGCCTTCTTAATGACTGCCTGAAATTGATATCTGGTCAGATTAGATTGGTCAAAATGAACAAAAGCTGACTCTGCCTTGGCGGGATGTATGTTGAGATATTGCTCCATACCGCTGACAGGACACAATGGATGCTGTGGAATTGCCGTAAGTGTAACCACTACCCCCTGTTGGGCTCTGTCTCCTTTGAGTGTCGCAGCGTCAAGGTTATTTGGCCAAGCTCTTCTGTAATATGACATCTTTCCTTGAAATACCTGCTTGGCCTGTCTTACTCTGTACTAATTCACCTACCCTGAAAAAGCCAAAGAAGGCAAGGCGGAAAACTGCTGAGAAAAGGCATGCTTCGAAGGATGATGTACAGACAAATGGCAAATTTGAAATGACGACTTGTAAAAGATCAAGTGTAATGGGCTGGCGAATATCCGTTGTAGTGTTTCCTTTACTCATGCCAGCAAGGAGCTTATGTATCAGGAAATACTCTGTACAATGTGCTATCCCCTTAAGTTTATGATAAGTGGATAAAGCTGATATATATGTCTTTACAGTACGTACTGAAAATTGCCTCAAAGACATGTAAGCAATGAAGTGTACCATGTGGTCAATTGGTACCGGCCAAACCTGATCCAGATTATGCGCTGCCCGGAAGGTGTGCAAGGTGTTTATGGCAGTTTCATAAGTTGCCCATGTGTTTCTGGAAAGTGACCGCTGAAGAAGCCTCTGTGCCTCCTGGTCTAGATCTGCCAGATGTCTTGTGGTACTGGTGTTGGTGTCAGATCTGCTGCTGGTGCTACTTTCCGAAAACATGCCCACTGAAATCTCGAAAGAGCATCAGCAATAACATTTTCATTTGTGCTTATGTACTTAGCTTTGAAGAGGATGTTATAATTGAGGCACAACAGGACTAGTTTTCTCACCAGAGCCATCACTCTCGGGGGTCTGCAAGACTGTTTGTTAATAATGTGAACTACAGCCTGATTGTCACAGTTGAATAGCACCTTCCTATTTGCAATGGACCTGCCCCAAAGTCTGATTGATAAAACAATAGGAAACAACTCCAGAAATGTTAGATCCCTGGTCACGCTTGACTCCGCCCACTCCTTTGGCCAGGGACTATATACCCAATGGCCCGGAAAGTATGCTCCGAAACCTGCACTGCCTGCTACATCTGTGAAAAACTGCAATGTACCATTGTCATCCCAATGTGATCTCTGAAAGATCGAAATTCCATTAAAATTAGAAATAAATTCCAACCAGATGTTAAGATCTTCTTTCACTGAGCGTGTGAGCCGAATGCGATGAAAGGCTGCTTTCACTGTACTAATTTGGTCAATCAATCTACGGCAAAATGCTCGTCCCATAGGAATGGCTCTGCAAATGAAGTTGAGTCTACCAACAAGTGACTGCAATTCTCGCTTTGTTACCTTCTTTGCATCTGAGGCCAACATTTCCAATATCTGTTGCCTCACTTCCTGAATCTTGTTGTGAGGTACTCTCACCTCCCCCCGCCACTGTGTCGATAACCAACCCCAAGAAAGTAATGCAAGTTGTTGGTTGGACAGTCTTTTCGGGCGCTACTGGTACACCTAAGTCCTGAAGGAGGTGTAAACAGTGTGACAGATTGTCACTGCACTCTTGTGTATCCGCTCGGCCACCCGTAAGAAAATCATCTAGATAGTGCATCATTTGTTTGTTTGCAAGTGTCTGCAATAAGCACCACTGCAGAAATGTACTGAACATTTCAAAAATGGAACATGAAATTGAACAACCAAAAAGTAAACATTTGTCCACATAATGCTTTCCTTGGAAATAGATACCAAGTAGTTCAAAATCAGCAGGATGTACAGGAATGATGCGAAAAGCTGACTTGATGTCAAACTTGGACAGTAATGCACCTGGACCTAGTCTCTGTGCCATTTGCACTGCTTCGTCGAATCGTGCATACGTAACGCTGGAATCCTGTTGAGAAATATGATCATTAATGGAATTCCCCTGTGGATAAGAGAGATGGTGAATTAATCTAAAGTCATCAGGTGATTTTTCCATTATTACTTTAGAGGTTGCCAACTCCTGTTTCTTCGGCACAAGCCCAATAGGTGATACCTGTATGTTCTTAAAGGGTGGGTTGATAAATGGCCCTGCAATTCTTCCCAAATTCAACTCCTTATCCAGTTTTGCTTGAACAACATTTAGACCATCTGGAGCCTTGGCTGATTTTAAGTTGTCTGCCCACCTGTATGAACGACAACCCTGGTACCTTAAACGAAAACCTGATTGAAAACCTGAAAACAATAACCTTGCATGATGTTTATGCACACTATCACTGGCAAAACGAAGCAAATATGGACATATTTTTTCAAATTTTACTGGAGTTGGTGCCACTGAAGTTAAGCTTTGATGCATTTGGCCGCTTGTTTTGCTGCACGCTGCTGTTTTGGGGTCGTGAGACCCCGTCCTGTCGAAAGCAATGTGAATCCCCGTGTGAGGTGTTGCCACATTTTCCACACTTATGCGGATATCTACATGACAGCCTTGAACATGACCCCTTATTGAAATCCCAACAGATGTTACTCGAGAATGATCTATTGCCAGCATTGGTGCCGTTAACCTGTGTACCTACCATACCCGACGCACTTTTGATCCGGTTTTGTTGTGGTATCATGTAGCGTAGCCACAACTCACCATCAATTCTGCCCCATTGTCTCAGTGGATCACGAGCCATTCTGCAACGAAACTGCTTATCATACATGATCCAGCCATCACCCCCAAATGTGACAGCCGCATTTCGTACTGCTTCCATATACGACAGCATTCCCTGCACTGTGGAAGGCGAAGAATGTTTTTCAAGGTAAACAGACATGTAAACATGAAAGCCGGAAGTCCAAGCCCCAATGCCGAGTGGCTTTCGTGACGACAATTTTGCCTGCATCGGAGTAAGTACTACGTTACCTGTGCTGTCAGTCACCATTCGAAAACCTTCCTCCTCGCCGTCGATGTGTTTGTCAGTCAGCAGAGCCAGGTCCACGTATTCACCATTCCATACCCTCTCCTTCAGTGACTGTTTCACGTGTACGCCAATGTTGTCGGCAGCATAGGAGAGGGGATTCCCAAATTGACCAATGGGCGAACCCATGACGTCAGAGGGAACTCCAGCATTGCCAACCTGAATAAGACTAGAGCTAGCGGCATGGTTAGAATTGGCGGGCGTACGAAATGCCTGTGAGGAAGACGTTTGAGTCAAATTCGATTTGTTAATTAACACCAAAATTGCACCAAAATGAGCAGACAATTTATCTGCTGCGTTTTCCTGAAAATTAGTATCGGGAGTGCTATTTGGAACAACAACATCATGCGGTTCGTGCACCGGGAGAAGCAGTGAAGACTCAACATGAACCCGAGGAACCGTAGACAGGGGTCTATGAAAACATTCTGTGTTTCGTAACTCACCCGACGCATTTGTTGATGAAGCCTTCGTCGAAGACTCAGTTGTTTTCCTCACTTTTCCGCCGTTCCGCACCAACCTGTGATTTGTTGCCGCTCTTCGTTTTGGAGGCATACCGAGTGTGTAGTCGCAAATTCGTAGTATTCCAAACAATAACGCCAAGAATCCACACGCTTGAACAATATCAAAGCCTAACACTAACTGCTCGACGAGAAAGCGGAAATATAACTTTTTTGCAAGCGAAAATATAACTTAAAGCAGGATACAAAGAGGATAGACTCACTGTGTGAATCTAAAAGAAATCAATGGATGAACAAAAGATGACGTCATCAGAAGTAGACACATGACGTCATTGGAATTAACGTGACTGGAAGTGACGTAAGCAAACATAAAAGAGCGGGAAGAATGAACTGAAAGTAAGTGTGAATGGTTTCAATAAACGCATTGAGTGTTAAGCACTAAATGAGATTATTATTAATTATATTATTAGTCTTTTACTCCCACTAATGGTCATAGGTAAAGACTCTAAGAATCTATCAATGCATTAGCAAAGTGTAAATAACCAATCTTCAGTTGTTGTACATGTCTTGCGTCTGAATAATTATTTAACTATATCATAACATATATGAATAGATGTTTCATATTATTTTTGTGTATTTGGTTTCCATACAACATTTTGCTAAAATATTCCTCAAATACAGAAGTAATAAACTATTTCTTTTCTCAACAGTAGATCTTTGATTTGTTAATTATTTTCAATAACAAATACCTGAGGTCAGATTGCTGTTGGGTAACAATATATTTATCAGAGAATGTTATCATTTCATGAAAGTCAACAAGGCACATATGTCATTTTTTGTTAAAGTAAAATGGAAATTATGTTGCCTTTGTATCTTTTCCTGGTGTTTTTAGCAATGACATGATATGTAATTAGTCTACAGTAATTTTAATGATTCTTGCTGTTTGCGCTGACTGACTCAGTTTTGGTTTTACGCCGCTTTTAGCAATATTCCAGCAACATCATGGCAGGGGTCACCAGAAATGGGCTTCACACATTGTACCCATGTGGGGATTCGAACCCGGGTCTTCGGCGTGACGAGCCAACGCTTTAACCACTAAGCTACCCCACCGCCCCTGTTTGCGCTGGAGTGTCTAATAATGACATAATCCTATTACCTATATTATGTAAAAGTGCCTCTGCCATAATAAAACATGACTTCTGTGAATTAATAAATGTGAAACCTTTCTTTCGTTAATGGTCCGTAAGTGTTTGATATTGTCGTTGCCTCCTATATATCGTAATTAACAATCCAAGCTGAAATCTGAATAAATTAGCTCTAAACAGGACAACAAAAAAACAAGAACATTTAATGCAGGGCTGGATTTATGGAAACGAAACCTATTTGAACCTGGTGCCATCTTTTGTGATGACTTTGATGCCCCATAGAAAACAGGTTGCATCTCCTGCTTAATATACTAGCCACATAAAGAAACTGTGCATTGTCAAAATATTATCCCAGTTGATAAGTACGATAACAATGTCAAAGGTACATATAAACTTTAATGGAGGGATCATGAGACCATAACAAATATAAAAGTATAATACATATACATATCAGAAATATTACTTCCTAATAACTGTTATATGAAGACTGTATATCTCCTGTAAAACACTGTATATATATACCAACACTGCATATGTTTTCCCCAATGTCAAGCTTCCACTGTAAATTGTACATTGTATTATGTAATAATATGTTTAATTGTATTTAGGGAGAAGGCGATCATAAGTGGTGCACTTATGTCTAATCCCGTTGTCTTTTGGACAATAAAATATGTTTAAACCAAAGTTGACAAAACTATGCATTTATGGCATATATACTATCCACATAAAGAAACTGTGCATTGTCAAAATATTATCCCAGTTGATAAGTAAGATAACAATGTCAAAGGTACATATAAACTTTAATGGAGGGATCATGAGACCATAACAAGTCGGGAGAATTTCAATTGAAAAGTCAATCACAATGACGTCACGAGTCCACAAGCGGGACAGGGGTCAAACGACCATGTCACAAGCTCAATAACGGGTATGTCCACCATCGGCATTGAGAACAGCAGGGCATCGACGACGCACAGAGCCTATCAAACGTGCAAATAAGGCTTGTGGCATGTCACGCCAGATTCTCTCAAGTTCTGTTGCAAGGTCAAGGACGTTATCTGGCGGATGAGGAAGACGGTGTAGACGTCGATCCATCTCGTCCCAAACATGCTCTATCGGGGAGAGATCCAGTCAATTTGCAGGCCAAGCCACTAAGTCAACGTTGTGGTGTTGCAAGACATCCATAGCAACCCTTGCCGTATGAGGGCGGGCATTGTCCTGTTGGAAGGTTAACCCAGGGCCATGATGTTGCAGAAAAGGAATTGCCACAGGTTGAAGAATCTGATCCCTGTAGCCCACACCAATTAAGTTGCCCTGAACAATCACCAAAGGAGTTCTTTGGCGTGTTGTTATTCCACCCCAAATCATCACGGAACCACCACCAAAGCGATTCCTCACCAAGACACAGGCCTGTGCATAACGTTCTCGTACGCGTCTATAGGCACGTTGACGTCCATCACTATGGGAAATGTTAAACCTGGACTCATCTGTAAAAACAACATTTCTCCACCAAAACAAGGGTCTGCGGACATGATTTCGGCACCACATTCGGCGAGCTTGTCGATGACGTTGTGTCAGGATAGGCCGTATGGCGGGACGTCGTGGTCTGATCCCGTGATGACGTAAACGTTGTCGAACTGTGTTGGGGTGGAAACGGCGAAATCCTGGGATGGTTCGGGCAGTCATCACTGCAGTCTGAAACCTGGGGCGAAGATGGGTCACCCTTATCCATCTGTCCTGTCTTGGCGTTGTTACACGTGGACGTCCAGAACGTGGCCGATCGATGACGTCATTTGTGTTCTGGTAGCCTCTCACCAGTACAGAAATGGTGTTCCGGTGGCAGTGGAAATGTGCAGCCACTTGTCGTTGAGACATTCCCCCACGGACCATCCCAATGGCCTCATGACGTTGTGCAGACGTGAGCCTTGGCATGCTATGCGTTTCAATAGCCGTTTAATTTTTGGAACGATCGCAAGGGCAGGGGTTGAGCTTTCCAAAGTGACAGTATTGTTTTGCATTCATTTGCTCTGTTTCTCTTTCCTGGATAGCACGTGCAACAACGTATTGCACGTCTCAAGGACGAACCCACTGACGTCACGGAACGCGGCACGTGCATGCATGTTGGATACATGTCACTAATCTCTGAGTTTGAATCCTTATGTGTCTACACAGGTTTGATAAATTTAGATTTTAAAGTTTTGTATGCACAGTTTCTTTATGTGCCTAGTATACATAACTATGACATGAATCTAAATTCTTATCAAAAGCCATTACATGGCTCAAGATTATTTTATGATATATTGTTATTTTACAATAATAACCCTCATATGTGTCATAATTGGGAGCATGTGTTTGATGACACTGATTTTGATTGGCCATTGATTTTCTTACAGACAAGACATTAATGATGTAAAACTCTTAGATTTCCAATTAAAACTTTTACATGGTATTCTCAATACCAAAAGTGAACTTTAAAAATAAACCATATCCAAAGTCCCTCATGCAGCCTTTTGTAAAATGATGATGGAAACCTATGTCATGTTTACTGGAAATGTATTAAAACTAATTAGTTTTGGAATGATCTCATAATTTGGATTAACAACGATTTAATACAAAAAGTTCATTTGACAAAATGTTTGAAGTATTTTGGTACATTAATTAATAACTCATTACTCAATTAAATAATCATTTTAGCTAAAATATTTATGTCGGTTCTTTTAAAAACAACATTCCAAAGGCTTCAATGCTAAAAGGAAGAATAAAATGAATAAATTTACAAATAAATGGTGTCCATTATTCCCAGTATTCAAACCTGACCTGTGTATGAAGCAACCACTTTTGTAAAATCTTGATCTGATTGTTTTTTTGGTAAATTTGTCTATGTTTAGTTTTGTATTGCTTATATAGTTTATGTATTCGTATATGCACTGATGTAACATTTGAAAATCATACTGTATCTTACAAGACACTTGTGCGGCTTGGCGTAAGCCATCCGATCGCCATCAATGTTCCTTGATCGTTAGATTTTGTGTATATCAATTATATCATAACGTTGTTTCTCTCTGTTCTTAATATGTGTGTTTCTCCAAAACGAGAAATACTGAATAAACATCAACTGCACATTTCCCTTCATTCAGAAGTAGAATCATACAGAGATAATTTCATATTGATGAATGCTGTGAAAGACGAGATGACTATTTTTCTCGTTATCACTTACATGTATTTTCTGATAAAAGCAAATTGTCTCACATGAAATATTTTTACATACATATAGGCAATTACTATATAATTATTTATCACCTTTATTCAGAGAGCATGACAGTCGAGCTGTTTTGTGATATGCGCGTTGTTTTTTACTTGGTTCTGTGATAATAGAGGTGGAATCTGTGCTTTTATAGTTTGTTGTACCAATGTATTTTTAAATAAATGTATTGTAATGGAAATGAAAAAAGATGTTTGTGTGCGGTTGTCATTATGCTGCTCCCATGTTGTCGAATGGGTTCGACAGCAGCATTGAGAGGATAAAATGTCACCTCATTACGTCACTGGTATGGTTGATGCACACTAACGAGCCATTGCTAGGAGTGAGTGAGTGAGTTATTATTTAACGTCACATCGGCAATATTTCAGCCATATCGTGACGAGAACATATGTGACATTGAAATTGAATATATGTATATTACAAAAACCTGTCGACGAAGGACAGTAAAACAATTAGAGTATCACAATTACAACTAAACCTAGTGTAGAAAGTTAAAACTGATAGCACTATTTGGACAATACGATATAAAATCAGGCTATAGATTGCCAACAACTGAAGATAGATCACCATACTAGGGGCCATGGGGACTTACAGCACCTTTGCTACCTGCATGGACCCTAGTTGGATTTACACCATCCCTTCAGCTGTTGGTGATTGTAACAAATGTTAGCCAAAATTAAAATAGCAGGAATACTACGTTTAAAAATCCTGGTAAGGTTGAATTGACTTTGAAAGTTTTGGGACTTACGTACCCTCTCAGGAGGACAATAATTTTACACTACGTCAACCCCCTTTGAGGATACAGCCACTAACAATCTAAGTTGATAATCTGAACGACCAATTAAAAAACTTTATCTATTTACAAAACATATATCAAAATTCATTTAACAAATCTATCTATTTTAAAAAAAATCAATGATTAAATGATAATTAACTTTATTAAAAAGGTCCTTTACTCTTTTGATATCGAAATATTATCCCTTATGATGCAGAATTCAACATAGTCAAGCAGGACATGCTTGACCGTGGTTCTCTCATCACAAGGGATACAAAACGGAGGATCCTCACCTTTCAATAGGTATGCATGAGTATATCTTGTGTGGCCAATACGACATCGTCGTATGATGACCTCTTCAAATCTGGACTGACAACCCAAGTAGGTGTAACTAATATAGGGTTTTATTTCATGTAATTTATTTATACCTACCTGGATGTCCCACTTCTTCTGCATCAGATCACGGATGTAGGTTCTAATG
Organism: Haliotis rubra; assembly: GCF_003918875.1. Classification (NCBI taxonomy): domain Eukaryota; kingdom Metazoa; phylum Mollusca; class Gastropoda; order Lepetellida; family Haliotidae; genus Haliotis; species Haliotis rubra. The sequence continues at coordinate 65,762 of NW_025765351.1, read as the reverse complement.
CTAGCTTTGTAATCAGAGTACGGGATAAGAAGTGGTGTCACAGATTTGTTGAGTGCTACCGTGGCAGCAAGATCAGCCAGTGTATTCCCAGAAATACCAACGTGGCTGGGTAACCAACAAAAGACGATGTCGCATTGGCCAGTAGCAAGCTCATTACACAATTCAATAATTTCTATTAAAAGTAGATGTTTTCAAGTAAGATTTTTAATAGCCTTAAGACACGAAAGAGAATCAGAAAAGATTATGTATTGTTTATATTTACGGTGTTTATTGATATATTTAAGAGCTGTTAATATGGCGTTAGCTTCTGCTGTGAAAATAAAGCTGTTATTTGGTAATCGGGACCATTGCTAGGATCATAAAGCAGTTATATCACGGAACTAAATGCTAATTACTTCCAATATTGTACAAATCTATTTACATTTGACAGAATATATATTAAAGTATAAAATATAGTAGAAACATAAATCTTGTCATGCACATTTCCAAGGGTGTTGATACATGTGTCATCAACGAACAACACTTAAACTACACATATGAAACGGCGACCGTATTAACACCGCATTCTTTGTAGTCTTATTCCTAAATGCCCTTTATGTTATGACTTGCTGAAGAAATGCAAATTTGGAGGTCGTACGAAAACCTTTTTTCAAATGTTTGTAGTGTGGACCTCGGATAACGTATTCAATATGATTAAATTTGGGAAATACCGTTACTTCGTGTGGTGTTTGATCTCCGATGTAATATCAAAATTACAGGTTTCACACCACAAACCTTTAGTTTGTGTGCAGGTTTAAGGGAAGCATGCTTTGCAAATGTGTCGATGTGCGAAAGAGTGTGGTGTCGTTTTTATGCATTTGCCCTGAGAACAACTTGGAACATTCAGGGCATTCCTGAAATACGTCAGGATTTAAGTTTTCAATGTAGAAGTTTGAAAAAAGTAAAATTCCAAAGTGATGAGGGCGGAACGTCAGGTGGATTCTTGTTGGTCCTCAAAGATCCCCCCCTTCAAAATTACAGTTATAGCACCCAGGGCAGAAAATGAATGATATGAATGTCTAATCTCTGTGTTTTCGTAAAGACAGATGATTGCAAACTGATTAGAATTCCCTACAGATGGATTGTTGGTTCTCAAAGATTCCCCCCTTCAAAATAAATACTGACACTCCCTATGTGGGATTTTGATCAATTAAATCACTCATTGCGATACGGGGTAGGAAGCTGGTATATGTATAGTTTGTATATCTAACGCGTCCGCTCGTCACGCCGAAGACCCGGGTTCGATTCCCGACATGGGTACAATGTGTTAAGCCCGTTTCTGGTGTCCCCCGCCGTGATATTGCTGGAATATTGCTAAAAGCGGCGTAAAACTAAACTCAGTCAGTCAGTTGTATATCTGAAATCTGAGGAATAGAGTTTGAAACAATATAAAGAGCGCACAGAGCAACTGTCATGCAAAGTCGTACTACAGCGGCTAGCAGACCGGTATCACTGGAAGCAGAGCTACGGATCATGCTATTTCTAAACCAAGATGGAAGATACTCAAACAGTTTTAGCACCCAGAGCAGAAAATGAATGATATGAATGCCTAAGCCCCTCTTTTTCGTAAAGACAGATGAATGCAAACTGATTAGAAAACCCTGCCAGATTCAGTAGGCATATTGTAACTGATGTATTATTTATGACCGAACATCACAATACCAATATGCATACTCTGATATGACTGTTTCTTTTTAAAGGTAATGGTTGTCCATCGAGACTTGCTGTACCTTATGTATACCACGCTAAGGGAAACTTTTGCTACCAAGACTGGACATCCGCTAAATCGTATTGGGTGGATGCCATGCTGACATGTGTCAGGGATGGTGGAATGTTGATGAAGGCGGACACGTCGGAAAAACACCTCCTCTTCGTATCCGCTCTCAAGAACAGTCGTAAGTTGTCTTGGTATCTGCTGAAATTTTACTTTCAACTATTTAAATATTCTGTTTCATTTTCACACACATCTTCCAGGGCATACCAAATGATCAGTGAACAATCCTCCTTTTCATATAGATATAAATTAAATCTACACAGCATTTTACAAACGAATAAAAGGGCATTTTAAGACATATGAAACAGTCTAAATAAGGAATTCATAAGCCTTTCAGAACCGCTTTCCTGTCTTCAAGTTATTAAAAACAAATCATGTCAACATTCAGTTTTACTCGATATCATTGAATTAGAATGATGATAAATTTATTATTATACAACTTCTTTATTCTGTGAAAGGCGACGTTTCGACATAGATTCTAATGCACTTGCCTGACAAGGATATTAGAATCTATGTTAAAACGCCGCCTTTCACAGAATAAAGAAGTTGTATATCCATAAAATAATCATCATTCTTCATTACCTCAACTTCTAAAATGCCCATTAAAGATATCATTGAAATTAAACTATAATCTTGCCCGTGGTCAATACGACATCGTGTTTTGTTGGTTGCCCAGCCACGTTGTCCCAGAATCATAAGCAACACACCAAGTCAGTGATTATAAACCTGTTAGATGTTACATTCGGGACCTATTGCAAAAGAAGTGGGACACCCAAGTAGGTGTAAACAAGTTACAAAACGTTGAACGAACCACTGGTTACACCTACTTGGGTTGTCAGTCCACATTTTGAGAGGTCATTATGCGACGATGTCATATTGGCCACTTGAATATGTATTGAAAGGTGAGGATCCTCAGGGGGTTGAAGTAAAGTAAAATAGTTTTCTACTACGAGTGTATATAAGTTCCATACCATATGAAATATTCATATGCATGCAAGACCTTTAAATGCAGCATGTTCGTTATTTTAAATTTCGGCCAAACGTAAACTAAATAATGTTTGCCAGTGGTTGAATGGATCGTGTAAATCAAGCTGGACTCCGTGCAGGTAGCACACTTGAGTGTGAGTGAGTTTAGTTTTACGGTAGTATCCCATTTATGACTGCGCCTTAGTCACTGATCCGTTAAGCTGTGAGGTTTCTGTCAAAACTGGGACTAACAGAATGCAGCAGATTAACCATTGTCAAAACTGGGAGAAGCAGCTTAATCCGCTTGGGTATTGGTAGTGATCGGCGTGATTGTCAAATGTGATTGTGATTGTTTATGAAGATAACTGGCGGGAGAACGTGTAGCGGTGTAAGATAGTTACACTGAAGTATTGGGAGAAGGATGGGAGTAGTAGCTTTACCAATTACATACAAAGTATATATACCCACATATGCATCACATTTTCACCGTCCCATGGTCCCTAGTATGGTGATCTCCCTTCAGTTGTTGGCGATCTCTAGCCACTTTTTTATATTGTATTGTCCAATTGGTGCTATTTGTTCTACGCTAGTTTTACTTCAAATTGTGATATTCTAGTTGTTTTACTGTCCTTCGTCGGCAGGTTTTTATAATATCTAAATATATTCTATTTCCCAAATGTTCTCGTCACGATATGGCTGCAATATTGCCGATAATAACTCACTCACTCACTCATTTTCACCGTCGCCGAAATACCTTAGTTGTGCGTGCGACGTTAAATAATAATAATAACTAACTAACATTTTCATATCACATTTCGTCATGGCTGAGAAAGGTACAATTTTAGATGGTAGGAGACCAGATGCAGGTTTGTTGCTCGATGGATATAATTATCTGAGACGAACTGCCAACAAGAATGGTACCATTCCATGGAGATGTCAGTGCCTGAAACAAAGTGTCCAGCCTCAGTCACTACAACAGGAGATGGGACTGTTGTCAGAAGAGAGGACATACAGCATACACATCCACCTGACCAAAGTTCGACTGGTTCCTATATCCTTGCCAGTAATATGAAAAAACGGGCAAGAGAAGAGCTGACAAGTGTGCCAAAGATTTACGAGGAAGAAAGGAGGAAGATTTTGGATGGGTATGGAGAAGCAACACCTTAAGAGATTGCAGCCCGACTTCAGATGTATGAGATTATCAAGTCCAGTCTATACAGACAAAGAGCTAAGAGGGTCCCCCGTCCTCCAAAAGACGCCCAAGACCTACAGCTTGATGGAGAATGGACTACAACAGACCAAAGAGAAGACTTTCTACTGGTAGATGACAGCAGCGGTAGCAGGATCATTGTTTTTGGAACTCTCTCTAGTTTATCCAGATTGTGAGAAAGTGATACTGTTTCAATGGATGGCACTTTCAAGATTTGTCCCAAACTATTTTATCAAGTATACATCATCCACTATCACGATAAGGTATATGATACTTTGCCTGAGCTGTTCTGTCTCCTTCCGGATAACACCAGTGCCACATACCGTCGCCTTTTGACCCTATTAAAGACACGAGCAGCCAAACCCCATCTGACATTTGAACCTGCTACACTCATCATGGACTTCGAGTGAGTGAGTGAGTTAATATTTAACGTCACATCGGCAATATTTCAGCCATATCGTGACGAGAACATTTGATATTGAAATGAAATATATCTATATTATAAAAAACCTGCCGACGGAGGACAGTAAAAAGACTAGAGAATCACAGATATAAATATAAAACTAGCGAGCAAAGTTACGAGCGTTGTGGAAGCCTGAAACGATATCTTATTTGTGTTAAGATCGCTTCACGGAAGTTAAAGAATCAAAACCACTTACAAGTTGTAGTAAAATATGTATATGATTGATGGCCATAAAGATTTTCCATGACACAACTTGTAACATAACGTTTGCTTTTTCGGAAGCGAGGTTGTAGTCGAAGTGAGTGACTGAGTGAGTTATTATTTAACGTCACATCGGCAATATTTCAGCTATATCGTGACGAAAACATATGTGACAGTGAGTGAGTTAAGATTTAAAGTCACATCGGCAATATGGTCAACAATATCGTGACTAAAACTAGGTCTAAATTTATAATACATACATATAATATATAAAACCCTGTCAACGAAGGACAGTAAAACCACTAGATTATCACAGATTGAGTTAAAACTAGCTAGCATATATCTTTAAAAGTAGAAAATTATTTCTGGACAATACAATGTAAAATTGGGCTATTGATCGCCAACAACTGAAGGTAGATCAGCATACTAGGGACCATGGGGACTGACAGTGCCTTTGCTACCTGCATGGACCCTAGTTGGATTTACACCCTTTCAGCCGCTGGCGATTGCAGGACAAGTTGAGCCGAAATTTAAAAGAACAAATATACTACTTTTAAAAATCGGGTAAGCAAACATTTAACTTTGAAAGTTTTGGGACTTACGTACCCTAATCATGGACTTCGAAATAGGGGTTAATTAACATGTATGAGCTGAGGACTGTCAAAATTGGGACAACGGTAAGCTTGCTGTCAAAATTGGGACAACTGGCTAGATCAATTACAGAAGTTTGAAATTTCACTGTCAAAATTGGGACTGTCAAAATCGGGACTAAACCAGTTTTACACCGCTTTTAGCAATATTCCAGCAATATCACGATGGGGAACACCAGAAATGGCTTCACATATTGTACCCATGTGGGGAATCGAACCCGGTCTTCTGTGTGACGAACGAACGCTATAACCACTAGGCCAATCCACCCATCCACCCAATAGCACAGGTACTGTTAGTCCCCATGGTCCATAGTATGGTGCTTTACCTTTAGGCACTGGCAATCTATTATCCATGTTTATATCACCTTGTTCATTTACAATATTTTCTTTTAACTGATATCAACTAGTATTAAATTGCATCTCTGATATTCTAGTTACCTCTCTGTCGATCGATGACAGGCTAGTTATTCATATATTGAGTATTCATATTCAATTTCTCGTCACGACATGGCTGATATATTGCCCTTGTGACGTAATATGTTAGCTCACTCAAGCACTAACCCCCAACATGTATTGTTTCAAAATATAGAAAGAAAGACTCGAGAGAATGAAATGTGTTACTCTCAGTAGTGGACCTATGGTAGTATTTAGCGGATCAAACCCTCGGCAATAACAATTGACCTTACGTCGTATAACATGTATATCAAACACTTGACTTTGACACTCTTTCTCGATCGTTCAATGTATTAGGGGGATAAAGTGTTATAAAAGTATTGTATATTTGTTATTTTGAGTAATGGTTAAACCTGAGTACAATCGCCATTAGCTGAGGGGAGTAGATGTAAATCCAGCGAGTGTCCATTCAGGTAACAAAAGCACTGTAAGTCCCCAAGGTCTCTAGTATGGTGATCTACCTTCACTTGTTCGTGATCTATACTAAGTCAAAATAGAAAAACTTCACAATCATATATTAAATAATGTGAAATAGAGGTTATGGTTTATTTGTTAGGGTCGATAGGATGAATTGAGAATAATGAGAATGCTATAAATCGGTTCCATGTGGTTACAGTATATATCAATTAAAGACGTAAACAAAGTGTCGAGTCACAAGAAATTAAATCTGATGTTTCAAACGTTCAGTATCGTGTATTACCGCCCCGTGCGTTCACAACTGCCAAGGAACGCACCCTCATGGTCTATCTGATGCGTGTGCACAAATTATTGGTGAGTCGACGCCATTGTTCCTGCAAAGCAGCACCACAATCCTGTAAATTTCGTTGATTCCTGAGAGTTCGCAGGCGTCTACCAAGAGCATCCCAGATGCGATCGATTGGATTGAGATCAGGTGACCATGACGACTTGTCAAGAGCGTTAATTTCTGCGTTCTGCAGGTAAGTCAAGGTGGCTGTATGGGGTCTGACATTGTCATATTGAAAGTACAGACCTGGACTATGTGCTGCCAAGAATGGAATAAGTTCAGGGGCTAGTACCCCTGCAGCATTAAGGCTCCCACGGATAACCAGAAATCGGGAATGAGCAATCCCACAGACAGCACCCCAAACCATGACACTTCCGCCCCAAAATCCGTCATCTTTCTGTACACAACACTGAACATAAAAACAGTCCGACGGCTGCACTCCATTGCTCTTGCAACGTCACTTACTGACGTTCCCGCTTCCAGTGTGCCAACGGCTGTTTCACGCTGCACATTTGACAAGCGGGCCATACGACTTGGCTGTTCTGAATTGTGCTTTAAAGTGTTTTCTCTCTTTGTACAGTTGATGGAAACGTGCGATCGAATACAGGTGCAATGATGAGATCACGTGACCAATGGCACGTGAAAAACACGTTTTAGCAAAATTGTGGGGTGCAGGATGTTTGGATTGACTTAAATATGCTGTGGTGACTTTTTTCTTGAGTTGATACTTATCATACCCGAAAAGTGTCCACTATAACAATTCACATTTGTATTTAAAAATATGAATTGTGAAGTTTTCATTTTGATCCGGTTTCATATTGTATTGTACTTTATACTATTCTAATTATAATGTTATATGCTTGCTAGTTTTAATTCTGTCTTTGATTTTAGTTGATTTACTGCCCTTTGCTGAAATATTTTATAATGAAACTTTATTTCTTACTATCTGAAATATTGCCGATGTGACGAAAAATTGTCGCCCTAAAACCAGTGTCTAATATGTCACAAAAAAACTATTTTCGAGAAATTCGATCTTGAAGTTTAGGACAGCAATATCTTCTAAACTATTCAATCGAATTCTTTCAAATTTTGCACATCCATATGCCAAGTCAAATAGAAGTCTCCAAGTGGAGATAGAACACTTGACCGACGAAAATCGTGCTCTTTCTTAAAACCAAAGTGTTCTAAGTTTCAGAAACACAGCCTTATTATGATTATATGGATATTTGATTGTTATCTTTTTTTACCAGGCTTAATTTTGTCGTTTAAACCGGTTTAGGTTCATACGGACTATAGTTAATGAAATAAAGCAGAAATAAGAACAGAGGTAAAATGTTCCATTTCCATGATGCTAATCACTTCAAAATTTGTAAATCTCAATGTCACGTGATCAATTGTGCTTGCTCATTGATCACTTGACAACATAGAACACTCGAAAACTAACAACATGTGATTTTTCATAGAGATAGAACAAAGTTTGTGTTGAAAAACCACTTTCAAGGCTAGATAGCACTGTAGAAAGTTGCTAGAGAAACAGATTATGCACTAAAACCTACCCTGAGCATATTAACTCTAATCTTGTCAAAAGTTGACTTAGAATACTCTGGTTTTCAGTCAACGAAATCTTAACTCCCTAATTCAGTCGAATCTGTGAAGTGCACGTAACATTATCAATCGATTGTTTACAGCTAACGTCAAGACACTCTGGGTCGGAGGCTCGAGCTCGGACTTCTTTAAGAGAAAATGGAAGTGGGTTGATGGGACTCCCATCGTCAATGACTACTGGAGGAAAGAAGGGATAGATTCGTGGTCTGTAAATAACTGCCTGAGTTATGCCTGGTCACGAAACGGATACAAGTGGGATGATGTCGCGTGCCTTAGTTCGAAGGGATTCTTTTGTGAAGCATCTGTTGAAGGCCAAGATTAAAAACATTTCTTAGTTTGGTATCATGTTCTCTGATACTCTTGTGTATTGTGTTCTACAGAATAGTTAAAACTTGGGAATTATATTAGAAATAAAAATACGCATGATCAGATATTGTAAAATATTCGCAAAGGAAGAATTATGATTTGACTTAAGACCTATGATATGAGGTTTTGTTTATGTCTGTACTCTTTAATGTTGCACTATTCCAGCTGTAAAGTGGTGCAGCTAATTGTCAAACACTTTGAGTTCAAGGCATGAAACTTGGTACAATAAAAGCTTTATCCCCGGCGACTAAATTTGGCAAGAGGCAAAAACAAAATGGACGCTATTTTAAGCCTGAAATTGTACTTGCTTCCTGGTAGCATTCATAGAGAGTGCTACTAAGCATTTACGAGAGATGTTGGAATAATCGTGCGCTTTATATTGGCGTTAAACCAATGAAACGTAAGTCATTAATGAATCATTGAAGATCATTGTTTCAACACTCCGGATTTGGATATGACGGGATGTTGTGAGGATAGATGCCAAGAAACGTCTGACCAACAAATATTCCTCTGCCAGACATATATGTGACGACACCAATACCACTGTATGAACACACCATGAGAGTTACTTACCAGGCTGGTTACACAGTGGGTCAGGGCCTGAAAAGAGGCCCAACTCTCCCTTATTCGAGTTTGTGGAGGAAAGTGGCGAAAGTTGCAACTGCTCTTTAATACTGAATATACAAAACGATATGATATGTTTCAACATTGTGGTAGTCTCTGATACATGACAATCTGGCACTATTTAAAACAGGAAGAATGGTAGGTTCGGATACTTTTCGTAAGGTAATAGGAAAAGGACATTGCTTAATTTTACTTTTTCCAATTTCCGGTGTAATGCAAATGTAGACAATGTATGTAGATTATGTAGTGATGGCTATAGTCTTTCAGGTCATATCCGCCATATTGAATTAAGAAGACTTTCTTTGTTCAGATATTCATAGGTGTATCCTCGCTGTTGTATAACTATTATGACAAAATTAATATTGTAACATGTGTTATATTTGGGATTACACTTTCTTAGTAAAGTACAAATTCTAGTACTTTTTGAGTTGAGCCCAATCCGGGATTGGAACTCACACCCTCAGAGTCAGGCACCCAATCGCCAGCACACAAAGTCAGCCGCCTAACCCACTCAACTATCGCGACTTCCACAAAAATGGAAGTCGGACAACTGGTAGTCTAGACTGCGCGTTTGTGTACCCCTCTGATAAGTGTTAATTGGCACGGCTCCCACGGCCGAAAGCTATGATTACACAATGCCATTTAGAAAGTGGTCAAATGTAACATGTGTTATATTTGGGATTGGGCGGCTGACTTGGTGTGCTGGCGATTGGGTGCCTGACTCTGAGGGTGTGAGTTCGAATCCCGGATGGGGCTCAACTCAAAAAGTACTAGAATTTGTACTTTACTAAGAAAGTGTAATCCCAAATATAACACATGTTACATTTGACCACTTTCTAAATGGCATAGTGTAATCAAAATTAATATTGTTGATAAAGGAATGAAAGTCAATCTGAACAAAACCAAGGTCAACTGCAAGTTTATACACTATAATAATTCAGTATAGTGTCATTTCGTGAATTCTGTAATACGTGTACTTTAGTTTGGATATGCATTTGTATGAAGGTGAAGATTATATTTACATGTACAGCAAACCATTTTGTTTTATGTACTAGTTGTCTGCGTAAAATCTATATGTACATAAATACTATCTCTACTCAATGGTTGGATTTCAATCGCTTTGTTTTACGTATCGAAAAACACTAAAATGAGGACAAATAAACTCCCCAAAGTGTCTGTCTACTCCTATTTGTCTTATGTGAATATTTCATACATCGATCGTTACCAGTATGTATGTTTACAATACACAAACTGTTACATAATAGCTTGAGTTGATAAAGCCGACACCCAGCATATCGACTGGTCAACGATATAGCCAATAATCAATCTCTATCCAAGCTGTTGAGTGACCAAACGTGCTCTTCAGAAATTTCGCCCACGCCCCATCACCTGTCCTTTCCTCTGTGACGATATCTCATGATGCGATTGGTCACAGAGAACATATGACCAGCCACTATATTGAACATTTGAGATACCGAACGTTCTATTCGGGAAATTTGACGACGCCCTATCACGTGACTATTTTTTTACTTCTATGCAAGGAATATGTAGTATACATATTTTATATGTATCGTTGTATGGTCACGTATGTTTTCTGCATCAAATCTAGATGAAACAAAGTGCCAAGCTATAAATGTGCTCTATGTTAGTCACAGACTAACATAATAGTACTTTCATTAAAATAATTCGTATACACTAGAAATGTATCGGCCAAAACGCTATTTTCGTCGAAGATGATAAAACATGTAAGTAAATTCTTCTTTACAGTATGTCATTGTCATAGATGTTTTGTAAAATTAAACCTTCACACATATTATGAGAGGGAGAATTTGTTTATGTGTGTTTTTCCGTCTCATACATACAAAGAATACATGCAAATGGTGATAAAAAATGTAAATGTACAAGCCGCCATATGTCTACAAGAGAGGCTTGCAATAAAATTACATAAAACTTTGCAATACACGATATGTATTCACACCTGCTTTCTTCCAACATATATCTTTACGACACAATTAAACAATCAGGACTTGTTTGTACGACGAGACAGTTTCCTGTCATCCCCGAAACCTGCCAGGGAAATCAGGTGTGATTAGCACTAATTAGTCTCGGCACAGCGAGTGGGCAATCAGCAAGGGGTTCCAGGTGTTGAGTAGTGAGGTGTCTCTCGGGTTTAATGAGTTAAATGGTGAACAAATTAAACAGAAGTTGTGAATATGTACAGATATCTTGGGATTGTGTTCACTCCTAAACTGTCATGGACTAAAGCCGAATCCTGTTTGGCAGCTCAAGTCAAGTAAAGCTATATTCCCCATCTATAATTACCAAAAACATTTTGGATGTATAAATCACAAGGACATTTTTTAGATTTTTGACTCCATGATTACACCTATTCTGTGTTATGGATCAGAGATTTGGGGAACCACTTATTGCAGACATATTGAAACTGTACATTTTCAGTTCTGTAAGACTTTTCTCAAAGTCAGCAAGTATATCAACAATAACATGGTGCTTGGAGAGTGTGGCAGACTCTCACTGCAATACCACCGGTTGAGTCCCATTTCGAATACATCCCATTTCGCCTACAGTAAACATGTACGCGAATAGGGAATAGGAAATGCACCCCTATTGGGGGAATGGACTTGACTTAGTGGAATTAAGGAATGTCAGTTTCACAATGTATGAGTAAAAAGATAAGTATATCATGTTGTTTTTAAATGAAGTCAACTTATAACCAGTGTTTATATAAATTGACTTAAGCTATGAAGATCAAAAGTAGCAGTGACATACTTACAACAGTTTGTGATTATAAACAAATATTAATCCTTTTGTTGCACATGAGTAAAAGGGATTGTGTACATAGTTTTAATTACTTTGTTTAAAAATGAGATAAGATGATGTCATACTGATGTAATAATAATGTCTGTTTATATTGCGCTGGGTTCCATCCACTGAGGTGCATGTTCAAGGCGCTACAATAGTCACAGATGAGAAGTTCACGGGAGGTGATAGTTCGTGAGGATAGGACTTTCTAAAGAGAAAGGTTTTTAGGTTGGTTTTGAATGTCTCAAGGGTGGGGGATTCTTTAATGTTCTGAGGTAGTGGGTTCCATAACTGAGGTGCTGCTACTTGAAACGATCTGTTGCCGTAGGATTTTAGTCTTGAGTTTGGTACTGCAAGTAGGCATTGGTTTTCAGACCCTAGACATCGTGAAGGCTGGTATGGTGAGATCAGTTCTGATAGATAACTCGGTGCTGTACCATTCAAACAGTGGTAGGCAAAACACAAGATCTTGAAGTGGATCCGGGCTTCTATTGGTAGCCAGTGTAGGGACATCAATACCGGTGTTATGTGGCATCTTTTTTGTGCACGACTCACAATACGATCTGTCCTATTTTGAACCTTCTGGAGTTTGTTCAGCAGATCCTGACTCAAACCATACAACAGACTGTTGCTTTAGTCAATGCGGGACATCACAAGTTGTTGGACTAGTGGTTTTGTTACGTCTTTGGTAATAAGATGGCGGATATTACCAATACTTCTTAGATGGAAGTAGCAGGTCTGGCATACATGATTAACTTGGGCTTCCATTGACAAGGGAGAATCAAAGATGACACCCAGGTTCTTTGCTTTGTCGGCGAATGGTATGAATGAGTCTCCCACAGCCACTGACGTGATATTCAACTGTTGGATGCGCTGTCTGGGTCCAACGAGTAAGGCCGCAGTATAAAATGGGCCTATGTATAAAATGGGGAAGTCAAAAGGCCAGAAAGTCATCGAAACTGGCTAATCTTCAGCAAGCAGAGTTTGTCACGTCACCGAGGGGAGGAAAACAAGTGTTACAAGCAGGTCACATATACCGCCTGGATGTGGAGCGTCAGCTAGCTACACACTGGAAGTGTGTGATCCAGGAATGTAAAGGAAGATGCAGCACCATAATGGTCTGAAAAAAACTTGTTGGAAAGCACCATCCGAACATTTATGAATTCATAACAGCTATCAAGAACATTGAATCCACCAACAAGATGCAACAACTCGGCCACGCTCACGAGCTTACAGAGATCCTGACCAGTGTCTCAACCGACTGAGACAACAACTTGAAAGTGGAAGAAGATCGCCTATTCAGTTCCTGGACGCAGCAGATCACTTATTGAAGTTTCAATAACCTCAGACATCCATGAACTCAAGTACAGTGTACTAGTTAACAGCCAGTGTTATTTTGATTATTGTATTATATTGTACTATGATTTGTTGTGAATAAAATATATGAAAGAAGAACATTTAATTATTTTAATGCAAAAAGCCATGTTGTCTACATGTGCTACTAATCAAATTAAAGGAAAACAAAGGGGGATTCCATTATATCTGAAGGGGGTAAACGTATTACTCATGCATGAAATAACAGTCACCAGACCATGAATTGTTGTTTTAAGACTGTTGATGAAATGGGAACATGCCATACCACTATACCCCTAGATCACTAATGTACTGGTGCAGCTACAACATCATAGACTTCCTTCTCAGGCCTACCAAATGCTTAAATCTCTTGATGATTATATATAATAAATCTACCTGGGCTTCACACATAGGACAAATCCTTTTTCAGTATGGTTTTGGGTTTGTATGGATCTCACAAGAAATTGGCTGCATTAAAACATTTATATCTATCTTCAAGCAGCGATTGTATGACTGCTTCCTTCAAGATTGGCGCTTCTCACTTGACTCTTCATCTAAGTGACTGAGTGAGTTGAAATTTATCGTCACATCGGCAATATTTCAGCCATATCGTGACGAGAACAATGAATTTTATTCATAGTAATTATCCCCCGCAACGCGTTTTGCGGGGGGTATTAAAATGGACTCCGTCCGTGCGTGCGTCCGCCCGTCCGTCCGTAATCATTTTGTTTCCAGAGCATAACTCCAAAACCGTTCAATATTTTTCACGGTTTCCATGGAAACGATTCGGCTTAGTCCCATAAGGGAGGGGCGGGCTTCGTTTCCGGAGCATAACTCAAGAACCGTTCAATATTTTTCAACAAAACTTGGTAGATATATCGAACAGAACCTTAAGTGGTGCCTTTTGTTATTTGCAGATTATTGGCATTTATATTTTTTCTGGTTTCCATGGAAACGATTCAGACTTAGTCTCAAAAGGGAGGTGTGGGTTCCGTTTCCGGAGCACAACTGGAAAACTTCTTAATATTTTTCAGCAAAACTTGGCAGATATGTGAGGCAGATGCCAAAGTGGTGCCTTTTGCTATTTGCAGATTTTTGTGATGTATTGTTTTCTCGGTTTCCATGGAAACAATTCGGACTTAGTCTCAAAATGGAGGGGTGGGCTTCGTTTCCGGAGAACAACTGGAAACCTTCTTAATATCTTTCAGCAAAACTTGGCAGATATATGGGACAGATCTTGAAGTGGTGCCTTTTGCTATTTACAGATTTTTGGCATTTTATTTTTGTTGGTTTTCATGGAAACGATTCGGACTTAGTCCGATAAGGGAGGGGTGGGCTTCATTTCCGGTGCAGAACTCAAAAAGCGTTCAATATCTTTCAACAGAACTTGGCAGATATCTTCGGCAAATGTTGAAATGGTGCCTTTTGCTATTTACAGATTTTTGGCATTTATATTTCTCATGATTTCCATTTAAATGATTTGGACTTAGTTCCATAAGGGAGGGGTTGGCTTCATTTCCGGTGCAGAACTCGAAAAGCCTTTAGCTTAAGTAACTGTCAGATGATTTGTTCTTTCAAATATGTGGGGGCCGGGGGATATGTCATCTTTTGATGACTCTTGTTTTCAGGCAATCAAACTTGCATGCAATACAGCGATTACCACTCTCTTGCTGTAACCCTTGTTTGGTGGCAAACCTACACATATTATTTGTCACCATTCACTTGATGGTCAGTTAATGAATTTATAACAGGTATAATTAGTGATAACACCACTCAGATTACCCGACAGAGGTTCCAATTTGGCATTAATTCTTGTGTCTGGAGTAAATACTCATCATTATAAATTGAGGTCTGATGTGGTAAATGTATTACATCTTATGTAATATGCGCATGGGAGTGCAGTAAGAGGAATTATCAGCTGAGTTACCAAACAAACATCGATCAAAGGATTAAGCGATAACATGCTGATTGATTAATTGCTCTTATCCCGCACAACGGATTTGTCAAAAGGTATTGTTTATGTATGTAGATTTACTAATTTACACTGAATACACCCTGTCGTAAAGTCTGTTTGTAAAAACAACGTCCTTCCTTCAAAGGATTAACCGCCAATACATTGATTGCTTGCTCATTATTGGCTAACTAAATTACTTTTTGAAAGACTGGCGGACATCATGCAATTAGTTGCCAGGTGTGCTATCTTGGGTGACCAATGGGACTATACACCAATGTTAAAAACCTGAAACAATACATAACTTTTTCGCATATTAGACTGTTAAAAGACACATGACATGGAACAGGATACTTTGTCAGCTGCAGATGAATGGCATCTCATTCCCTTATGTGGATATTGATGGATACATTCTCCGCCTGATATTGTTGCTATAACTTTAGTCTGTTTTAATTTTAGTATTTGTATTTTGTTTTTATATATTTGTTATGGCATTCAACATAATATTTGTTTTGCCGTGAAGTGTAATGAGACAGACAACATACACTAGGTCGCACTCAGGGCGTGTGTGTCAAATATGATACACGTTGGCAATCTATAAAATGTCGAGATATTACCATCATGTTATAAATTCACTAAGTATAAGCAAATCGTGTGCATTTTATTAAGTTTCAAAATGCATACAAATATGATAGTAAACTAATTAGGATTATAAGACAAAATATAAAGACGTACCTTGACTTCGTTATTTCCCTAGTTAGGTCCCTACTGGCCTCTTCCAATTATGCACCACTTGTTATTTCTATTACATGCTGTTGGTAATGTTAATCTGCTGCTTGTCACAACATTCCATGTATATATGCTCCTCACCATTTGGGTGTATTCACTTTTAGCTTGATAACGATGTAAGAATCTACATCGAAACGACGCTTAACGCAATAAACCAGAAGTTGTCATCCATAAAGTTGTATGTTTCGTTCGTTTTTGCAGTCCTAACATTTTTTACCACTGACAGATGGTTAAACTTAAAATGTTTTCATTTGTTATCAAAATAGCTATTTAATACAACATTCAGATTGACTAGTAGTGAACCTTAGCTCACTTCTCTCCCCAAGACTCCCCATGTACTTAGTTAGCCATACTTTCAAAACAAATTATATCAGGCTTCTCACCAAATTCAAGGTCAAACTATTTCTTAAATTAAATTCTACATCGATTTACGTTAACATTTGTACTAAGTCAACATTACTATGAAATCAAAATTTTACATCAAAATCAGCATTTTTATCAATGTGAATATTTTTATCTAAAACAAACCACGGAAGCGCAGTAGGGCCACGGTGAAAAACACATTTTGGGGTCACTATCTCCTACGTAGGACTTAGTATCTCCTTCGTAGGACTCAATATCTCCTACGTAGGACTTACTATCTCCTACGTAGGACTTAGTATCTCCTGTGATATGAAACTCGGGTTATAACACGACCTCCGCAAGTTGTTGCTTGTCTTGATGGGGCTAGGTTGGATCGGATGCAACGCTCGTTTGCGGCTTTTTTCTTAATTGTTTACAGGTTGACTTGACTGGAGTGGACAGGTGTTGAGTGCGGCGTTAAACAATACGAAATTCAAAAAGGCAATGAATTGTCATTATATTTGTATAAATATAAGGGGATACGTACACATAGATTGCCACCGATAGTCTAAGACACGTCTGTACACGCAGATTATGATTCATGTGCAACGACCTCTGAAATATCCAACGCATAATAGTAAAGTCTAACAAAGTGCAACATATAACAGTGAACTAACTGCAACGCGTAATAGTAAACTGAACGCAAGGCAGTAAAGTATAACAGTCAGTCCAACACAGTAATGTGCAACAATTAGTTGAACACATGACTCTAATAGTGAAGGAAACAGTAGACTCTAACAGTAAATTGAAACACAAGATAGTATACTCTAACAGTAAATAAAACACATAACTGTAGACTCTAATAGTGAATGAAACGAATGACTGTAGACTCTCGCAGTGACTGAGACAGTGAAACAGGAGATTGTGTGCGTGTCTGGGGATTTAAGTCGACCGTTTCAGATTAATCTATATAAACGTATATCGATCATCTCCTACAGGAAATATTAAGTACTACGTAGGAGATACTATGTCCTAAGTAGGAGATACTAAGTCCTACGTAGGAGATACTATGTCCTACGTGGGAGATACTAAGTCCTACGAAGGAGATAGTAAGTCCGACGTAGGAGATACTAAGTCCTACGTAGGAGATATTAAGTCCTACGTAGGAGATACTAAGTCCTACGTAGGAGATGCTAAGTCCTACGTAGGAGATGCTAAGTCCTACGTAGGAGATATTAAGTCCTACGTAGGAGATACTATGTCCTACGTAGGAGATACTTAGTCCTACGTAGGACATAGTAAGTCCTACGTAGGAATTACTATGTCCTACGTAGGAGATACTAAGTCCTACGTAGGACTTAGTATCTCCTACGTAAAGAGATATTAAGTCCTACGTAGGAGATACTATGTTATACGTAGGAGATGCTTAGTCCTACGTAGGAGATAGTAAGTCCTACGTAGGAGATACTATGTCCTACGTAGGAGATACTAAGTTCTACGTAGGAGATATTAAGTCCTACGTAGGAGATATTAAGTCCTACGTAGGAGATAGTAAGACTGTAAGGATCTGGTTTGATTTATTTTTTCAAGTGATCTCATTTGGGCGCAGAGCATTTAAAACTAAAGGGCAGATAATTACAGGTGATTAAAGGGCAGATAATTACAGGTGCTTTGTCACATGTTTCGATATAGACCGATTGCTCTCACTTCTAATTTATGTAAAATCATGGAGAGAATAGTTACTAACCGCCTGAACTATTATCTTGAACGAAATGAGCTTCTTACTCACATCCAGTCAGGATTCAGAAAGGGGCGTTCATGTATAGATCAGCATGTTCGTCTGGAAACTGAAGCACAGAAAGCTTTATGCAACCAGGAATACATGTTGTGTGTATTCCTTGATATCGAAAAGGCTTATGACATGATTTGGAGAAATTGTTTGCTTTCTAAATTGTGGAAACTTGGAATTAGAGGCAACATGTTCAAGTGGATATGGTCATTTTTGTCCGAAAGAACCATTCAAGTTCGCATATGTCAAGAACTGTCAGGCGTGTATATGACTGAAAATGGTACCCCACAAGGAAGTGTAATAAGTCCAGTTCTATTTAAGATTATGATCAATGACATTTTCGAGGACCTGCCTCTAAACATAAATGCAGCACAGTTTGCTGATGACGGATCGTTTTGGAGACGCTTTGGTAATTTTTAGTTTGTCATAGAATCTATACAAAACTGCTTAAAGGTCACATGCAACCAAAAAATCAAACATAATTAAAACACAATTATCACTTCTTCATGACATATAATATGCATTGCTGATTATGAAAAAACAAATAAACAAAATTATAAGCGTATAATCGCAAATCAAAAGTGCAATATTTTGTACTTGGGTTTACCTCCATCAAAAAGAAGCAGCCGGGATACCGAACCCAGTGAGAGCGGGTGGGTGTGCACTCAAGTGTAACGGCTGGTTCATTAGCAGATGCCGCCTTCACGGCTCATTGTATGTATATATAGAAAGTTGGGTTTTGTAAATACATGCTCATTTTTGGTGTATAACATTTTGCAATCAACAGACATCATAACATGTCATGTGTTCAAGTATCACACCTGCCTGTCTGTGTAATTACATAATGTGACAGAGACCAAACTCGGGCCATAAATCAATGCGTTTTGTTTATGGTGTATAGCCTGATTGGTGTTAAGTTCAAATTGCATGTGGTCAGTGATCGCAGTTGTGTAATGAATATTGTCATTAGCAGACAGGCAGGCAGACACACAGGTGTCAATAAAACAAGACATTGAGTTTTGTCTGTGACAGCGACATATCTATATCACAGTTAGAAATTGTGTCAACTCTAAATAATGACATTGCATTTAAGTATCGAACTGAGAAAGTGACGCGGTAAGAAGAACGTGTGGTGAAATAGACAAATGAAATTATATAAACAGTCTATTTACTGTCATAACATACAAAAAGCTCGCGCCAGTGAGATATCAACAAAACATTAGGAAAATAGCTCACACCAAAGCCTTCACCGAGTATTCACCAGACAGCCTGCTTCCAAGTTGCGCGAACCTATTTCACTGCGCACGTGCTATGAGCGCAGCCCAGCTGTTGAAACCCGTATTCCCCAGAAAAGTCTGGGGAAAATTAGTGAAACGTTTGAACTCCGATTTCGCGCGTTTTTTTTCATCGCGTTATTTTTCAACTTTATAAGTTGAATTAGCATTTATGACGCTTTGTTTCAGTAAGTCCATACCGAAAGGTATCAGAATCTGCAAAGTTGTGTTTTACGTTGCATGTGACCTTTAAGTAAAGTCAGTACATGGTGTTCAAAATGGGGGTTTAAGATTTCAAAATCAAAATCAGTGGCAATGATGATCACAAGACGTAAGATCCCTCATGATATCAGTTTATCTCTTGGACACCATAAACTTTAAATGGTGTCAGTGTTCAAATTTCTTGGTGTGTATTTTGATCAAAGATTAACATGGTCTCATCACATCACACATTTGTATAACACATGTAACAAGATCATCAATCTATTAAAGTGTATTTCAAAAACAAAGTGGGGCGCTGATAAGTCAACTATGTTATTGCTGTACAAGGCCCTTATCTTGTCAAGACTTGACTATGGTTGTCAGGTGTATATGTCGGCGGCTAAATGTCATCTTAATAAGCTTGATAGAATTCAATCTAAAGCTTTGAGAATATGCACTGGTGCATATTGTACAACTCCAACCTCAGCTCTTCAAGTTGAGAGTTCAGAAATGCCCCTTCACCTTCGAAGACAACAGGTATCTTTGAAATATTTCTTGAAAATGAAAACCAAGAACAAACACCATGCAGTCACTGAGATTGTTAATGACTGTGTGGAATATGTCATGTGTAACTGGACTCATGGCAAATTGCCCTTTGGCTTGAATATTTAGAGATTAGCTGATCAACATGGTATTTACAACTGTAACCCAGTTGATCCTTCTGCTCCGCCTGTCACACCTCCGTGGGTTCTGCTGAAGCCTGGATTGAATTCTGAACTCAATTCAATCGTGTATAAGAGAATGGACCAAAACATAATAAAAGTGATAACTCAAGACTTTCTGTCTGAAAATTATTCTAATTTCACACACATATACACTGATGCATCGAAAGAACCATCCAATAATCGTACTGCTGGGGCTTTTTGGATACCCAATTTATCGATCGCTAAGGTGTTCAGATTCCCTGAGTATCTTTCTGTTTTTGCAGCTGAACTTTTGTCAATTTTGCAAGCATTGAGATGGGTAGATGAACATGACCATGAAGCAATTATCTTTACAGATTCTATGACAGCAATCAAAGCTATAGAAGCTGGTGCAAATGGATCTAGAGATGACATTGTGCATGAGATATTAAAGTTGGATACATCTTTAAAAATGAAGTACATTGCATGCGACAATGTGTGGGTCCCTGCACATGTTGGAATACATGGAAATGAGATTGCAGATAATTTGGCCAAATCCGGGTTACAGTTTCCTGAAGTTGATTTATTTAAATTTCAACCAATCCCTAAAGATTATGAAAATGTTTTATCGAAATCTGTTACAAGGAGTTGGCAACAGTTGTGGGATACAGGTACTACCGGCCGACATATGTACAAACTTAGACCATCACTAAAATCTGGTCATAAAATTCGTCGTCGTAAAAGGCGTGATGAGGTTATTCTTTCACGTCTAAGACTTGGACACTGTTGGCTAAATGCCTACAGGAGTATTATAGATAAGACGGTCTCTTCTAAATGTGGCCATTGCAATTTGGAGACGCCTGAAAACATCTAACATTATCTAATTACATGCCCTCGGCATAACAACATAAGACAAAATCTCAGAAGTGCTGTACTTGAGGTTGATGATGTATTCTCATTAGTAACAGTTTAGGGCCCCAATATCATGTATGGGTCTGTGCAACGGGCAGTTTTAGATTTTGTCTCGTCATCTGGAAAATATGATGTAATCTAGACAGGCTCTCGAATGGCTTAGACAGATTTAGTTCTGTGGTTGTAAATCATTTTGACACTCTATCATCTGAACCTGCTGCTTTTGTATTGAATGAGTTTTTCATGTTTCAGAAATGGAAGTGATTACTTAAGGTTTTTAATCCGTAACACGAAGCAGAGGTTATTCCATATATGTATACATCTATCCAAATTAATAGTGTTGTCGTTTCTTTTATCTTAGCTAAACGATTCCTTTTGGCAATTAAATTACGTATGATTGTTTATTAAATCAAGTCAATGTGTTGGGCGCAAATAGGCCTCTTATTGGCCCACGTCGCCCTAAAACTATAAAACCAACCAACCATCACATGTTTCGAAGGTCTCGTGGCGACATGCAAGGTAAGTTAGTATGTTAGAAAGGTTAGCCCTGCATACAGAAATGGCTATTTCTGATGCAAGAAGTAAAGCACTTGCTGATTTCGAAAAGGAGTTTTGTTCTTCTTCTCGTGCTACAAATGTAACAGACATTAAAGAGGATATTGATGATAAAGTTGCTGATAGCAGTCCTCTAATGACACATGATTCAAAGAAGAAACTACTTGAAGATTTTCTCAATGATTCCCAGGGATTTGAAACCCAGACACAAGATGTGAAGAAGGTCGTTCTCGACTTCATTTATGATTCTCAGGCAGTTGATAATACTGCTGCCTTGCATGGAGGAATTAGGAAGAACAGTTCCATTCGGCGCAAGGAGATAGATACAAGAAGTGACATACTTACCCTTGGTGAATCTCGGGTTGCTGGTGAGGACAGGCCCATGCGTTACCCGGACAATAGAAAGAGTGATAATGTTTCTGACATTCTTACTTCTGTTGTACATCACTTAAGTAAACCTGTGCCAGAGATTAGTGTCTTTAATGGCAATCCCATGGACTATCACAAGTTTATTAGACAATTCAAGACCAAAGTTCTGAACAATACATCTGATCCTGATGAATGTATGACTTATTTAGAGCAACTTACATCCGGTGAAGCCAAGAAAATTGTGAGCAGCAATGTGTGTTTAGACGCCCATAAAGGGTTTCAAGCTGCCATGCGTGATCTGGAGGAAAAGTATGGTGATGAAAATGTTGTAGTTAACTCCTTTATAAGCAAAGCACTTAATTGGCCTGTTATCAGAGCAGATTGTCCCAAGGGTTTAGAGGATTATGCTGTGTTTTTGAAAGAATGCAACAATGCAGTGGGTACTTCTGGTGTTTTGAACAACATTGATAACATTAGAAGGATCATTGCTAAGATACCTTACACATACCAAGAAAGGTTCAGGTCTCGTGCTGAGACATTGAGTGATTCTGGTAGGTCACTAGGTTTTAAGGATGTAGTTTATTTCATGAGAAAGGAAACTAGAAAAGCCAATGACCCGGTATTTGGGAAGGAAGCTCTGAATAGTTTGCAGCCTAGACCCCCACCCAAGCAAGGGAAGGGTAAGGGTACTTTGTCAAAGATAAGCTTTGCTACAGATGTTCGGTCATCAGCCAAGACTGATACTGAGGGACCAATCAAAGGGAAGTGTTTCTATTCTGAAGGTAAAGGTCATCGTGTGATAAACTGTGAGAAATTTGCTGCATTGTCTTATACTAGTAAGTGGGCATTGGTTATGGATAAAAGGTTGTGTTTCAGATGTTTAGAGCCTGGTCACGTGAGCAAGGACTGCCGTGGTAATATTGTTTGTTCTGTGTGTCAAGGTCGTCACAACACTTACTTCCATATGGAGCATCCTCCATCCCAAAGTCAACAGTTCATTCAAAGTGTTACAAGTGCATCAAACTCCTGCTTTTCGTTGGATACAGGGGTCGGTCAGAAATCTGAAGTGTGCACAATGGTAATTGTCCCAGTCAAAGTGAAGATGAGAAACAGTTCTCACTGTGTAGAGACATACGCATTTTTGGATCCTGGTAGTAGCTCCACCTTCTGCACTGAATCTCTAATGATGAAATTGGGAGTCTCTGGTAAGCACATGAAAGTGAACATTACAAGTATGGGAGAACCTCGTACTATTAACACGTGTGCATTAACTGGTCTACAGGTGTTAAATCTCGCTATGGACAATAATGTTGACTTACACAAAGTGTTTGCTGTGGACAGGTTACCAATTAGCAAGGTACATATACCAACTGCTGCTGATACTGCGAAATGGTCTCACCTAAAGGATTTATATATTCCTGAAATAAATGCAGACATTGAACTTTTGATCGGCAACAACGTTGCAGATGCATATTCTCCCATGGAGGTGATCGTGGGACCACAGCATACACCACATGCTACTAAGACAAGACTTGGATGGGCTGTTTGGAATCTCACTCGTCCAGGTAATCCTTCCTGTAGTGAGGCTCAAGATGAACAGAACAGAAGTGACTGCACTACAAGAATTTGAAAGCTTAAATGAACTGAATCGAATGGTGAGACATTCTTTCAACGCAGACTTCCCCGAGAGATTAATTGATGATGAAAGACAGTACTCTCAAGAGGACAAACTTTTCATGAAGAAAATTGATGCCTCAATAACACTTCAGGATGGACATTACAGTATTGCCTTACCATTCAGGAATTCGGAAGTTGTTTTTCCAAACAACTATAGTTCAGCTCATCGCCTCCTGCTGAGATTGAAGAAAAGATAGGAAGCTGATGACAAGTTCAAGAAAGAATATACCGATTTTATGGAAAATCTTTTCCAGAAACGTTATGCAGAAACCATTCCAAGTGAAGAGGAAGATCCAGACGATGGTTCTGCATGGTATATTCCACATCATGGAGTCTTCCACCCTCAAAAGAAGAAGATAACAGTTGTCTTCAATTGTGCATTTGTGAACAATGGTGTCAGTTTGAATCAGCAATTACTCTCTGGGCCTGACCTGACAAATAGTTTACTTGGAGTTCTAATGAAGTTTAGGCAAGACCAATGTGCAGTTATGGGAGACATAGTAAGCATGTTTTATCAAGTTTGAGTGATGAAGAGGCACTGGAATTACCAACGTTTCCTGTGGTGGCCACACGGAGACTGCACCCAAGAGCCTTTCAAGTGTCACATGAAAGTTCACATGTTTGGAGCCACATCCTCCCAAGGCTATGCTAATGCTGCACTGCTCCAGACAGCGAAGGATAATGGAGCAGATTTCAGTTCAAGCGTTTCTGATGCCATTAGAAACAACTTCTATGTGAATGACTGCCTCTCGTCTCTACCCACTGTTGTAGAAGCTGCAGAACAAGTTCATGAAGTGACTGAAATGTGTAACAAAGGAGGATTCAACTTGAAAAAGTGGATTTCTAATCGCAGTGATGTCTTGGATGATGTACCCCTCCAAAATAGAGGTGAAGCAGCTAAGGACTTCAACCTGGAAGAAATAAAGGGTGAACGTGTCATGGAGAGGGCCTTGGGTGTTAAGTGGAAAGTTCAGGAGGATATGCTAGGATTTCAAGTGAAAATCAAGAACCAGGGACTTACAAGGAGGATGGTTTTGTCAGTGGTTAGTTCTGTATATGATCCGCTGGGACTTGGATCTCCATTTATTCTTAAAGCAAAGATTCTACTCCAGGAAATATGTCGTTGTGGTATCTGGTGGGATGAAGAGATCACAGCAACTCAACTCAAGTCATGGCAACAGTGGTTAACGAATCTTCCTCGATTGGAGAATCTATGTATTCTAAGATGTTACAAGTCAGATGACTTTGGAACAGTACAGGATTGTCAACTTCATGTGTTTGCAGACGCCAGTGAACTTGGATATGGTGTTGTTGCATACTTCAGACTTGTAAATGAAAATCCACTGTGCTTTCGTTTTGTCTAAAGCTAGGGTTACACCACTGAAGAAGATCTCGATTCCAAGACTAGAACTAACTGCAGCATGTGTTGCTGTTCGTCTCTCTCTGATGATACAGAAACAGGTCCAGCACAAAATAGATCAGGTGATCTATTGGACAGACAGCATGACAGTTCTCCGATACCTGGCCAATGAAAACACACGCTTCAAGACCTTTGTAGCAAATAGGATTGCTGTAATCCGAGACGGCTGACATAGAGCATTGGAATTATGTATCTACCACAGAGAATCCTGCAGATCCAGCTTCTAGAGGAATGGATATGAAAGACCTTCTGGATTATGCACCTGCCTGGTTTCAAGGACCTTCCTTTTTATCGGGCACCCATAAAGGGCCACTTCCTCGTGGTGGGTGCTGGGTATCGCTAAGCGCCCTTCAACCCCCCGTTGTGGACCCGGGGGAATATTTGGTCCACCAATCTGTTTGCTGTGGGTTGCGCCCCTGTGTCGGTGGAGGACGGGAGGCTGGTGGTTGAGGGCACTGGTCCCAGGAACAGTGTTCCTTTGCCCAACACACCACTTCGCCCCTAACTTCACCTAGACGGGTGGTTGAATGTCGAGCCCTGTGCATTACTTGTATTTGCACAAATTATATTCTTAAACTATATGGTGAACTTTAGGTCTCGGCTTTATTAGTTTATAAAACATCACTTGATTTTGAACTATGACTTTTCAATTTGCCTAGAGTCTAAATGCCAAGAAGGCGATGGCTCATGGGCCAATCTGGTAGGATCTATCTTTTTAAGATCTTATCCTGCTTGAGTATACCCTCCTAGTATCCTTGGTGCCCTCTGCTGGAGGCCCACAGACATGAGGCATCGTCCTTGTTGACACTCCATGGTGGGTGAGGAGCTAGGAGGGTGAATCATACGCAATACAACCATGGCACCCCCACTGAAAAAACGCTCGTATGAATCTGATGATTCAGTATCTTCTCAGGACGAACATCCTACTGTTCTCACAAATCCTGATCATTGGTCTCGATTTTTGGTCATGTCGGCACCAGATGATGGTCCACTTAAATTGAATCCTTTTGCCATTGCAAAGGGCATAGAAGGATTAGCTGTCGAGGTAAAAGAAGTTAAGAAGCTACGTTCGGGATCTCTACTGATTGAGTGCAAAAAGAAAATTCAATCACAAATCCTCCTTTCGACCAAATCATTAGCTAATGTTCCTGTGGAGGTTTCACCTCATAGGACACTCAACAGTACTAAAGGCATTGTCCATGATGTTGGACGTTGCCTTTCAGATATGGATGAGGCTGACATCATTTCAGAATTATGTCCACTGGGAGTGACTGCTGTTAAACGGTTAACTTCCAAAAGAGATAATGAAACCATAAAGACCAATACGTATCTATTTACATTAGGTCTTCCGTCACGCCCAGAATCATTGAAAGCTGGATATTGTCACTTAAGGGTTGATGCTTACGTCCCAAATCCCCTGCGGTGCTACCGATGTCAGAAATATGGCCATGGTTCTAATTCATGCCGCGGCCCAGCTGCTTGTCATCGATGTGGTGGCAACCAACATGGGAGCTCCAGTCAAAAATGAAACATGACCGTAATGTTACTTTTTTTGAAGCGAGGAAACTTGTTCTGGCTCTTGAAAAACCAGGCCCAACTTATGCGGCTGCTGCTTCTGCCTCAACTACAATTTTTCGACCGGTTTCACGTCAGTCAGTAGGTTGCCAAACCGAATATACATGGATTGAATCATCTAATCCAATCTTGGCTAAACCTCGTCAACAATCATCTAGTTCTTCGTCACAAACGGAAGATCTATCTACAGTTGTCTCACCGTCGCCAGTGGTTCCAGCAGTGGAACCAAAATCGGTACCAAAACCATCCCCTGTTCCGAAATCGACTAAAAACAAATTGATCATTCTATTCATTCAGATCGTATACCAAAGGGTCAGCGTGACTCTGTACGTCTTCAAAATCGTTATCACACCTTGGAGGACATGGATGCCTCTCCTCTCTACCACGGGCGCAACAGAAGTAAGTCACCTAGAAAAGGGAAAAATAGATCCCCTGTACATCCACCTATTACATGAATGGTCCTAGTTCACTCCTTCAGTGGAATTGCAGATGTCTCAGGTCCAATTAAAATGATTTACACTTATTAATACAGGATTATAAGCCGTCAGCAATATGTCTCCAGGAGACATACCTTAAAGAAACTGATAACTTTGATTATCGTCAGTACAGTACCTACCATTCATTCTCCCCTCCAGGGACTAAAGCTACGGGTGGATCTTCTGTTTTCGTAAAGCTGGGCGTTCTCCACAGCCCTGTTTTAATTAATACAAATCTTCAGGCTGTTGCAGTTCGAATAACTATGCACATTGTTTTTACTTTGTGCTCTCTTTACATTCCTCCAACATCGTTGCTTCAACTAACTGATCTTCAAGCACTTTACGACCAGCTTCCCAAGCCCTGCATCATTATGGGCGATCTCAATGGTCATAACCCACTCTGGGGCAGTATGCATACAAGCAATAAAAGAAAGCTACTTGAAGATTTCATTTCAAACAATGATTTATGCATTTATAACGATGGCTTACACACTTATCTCCACCCTGGTACTGGTACCTATTCTAATCTTGACTTGTCCATCACTGACTCAAATCTCCTAAATGAATTTGATTGGTCCGTCCATGACGACCTTTGTGGAAGCGACCACTTTCCTACAGTTCTAAAACCAGTAGCCCCATCTGATGTTCCTCCATCATCCAGATGGAATTTCAAAAAGGCTAACTGGCCTTTATATGCAACTCTGTGTGCTGACGAACTTAAACCTGAACTTTTCATTGATGTTAATGATGCTATAAAGAGTTTCTCTGATAAACTGAATAACATAGCGGATGTGTGCATCCCTAAGTCCTCTGCAATTCCACACATTAGAAAACCATGGTTCAACGATGACTGCAAACAAGCTAGGAAGGCAAGGAAAAAAGCAGAACATTACTTCCGTCGCCATCCTATGGTTCATAATTTGAACACGTATAAGATTTTAAGATTTTAAATGCTAAAGCAGGGCGTACTTTTAAGCAAAGTAAACGTCACTCTTGGCGAAACTATGTATCGAAAATAAATTCGCGCACGCCAATATCAAAGGTGTGGAATACGATCCAGAAAATCAAAGGTAAGGGCTCTAAATATAGCATTCACCATTTGACAGATGGGAACCAATTATTGAGTAATAAATCAGATATTGCAAATAAACTTGGTGAGACATTGGCCAAACATTCTTCCTCGTGTAACTATGTACCTGAATTCCAAAAATATCAAAAACAGCAAGAAAAGAAAGCTATTAATTTCAATTCAGATAATGGGGAAGATTACAATGAAACCTTTTCCATTCACGAGCTTCATACTGCTCTTGACCAGGCTCATGATACTGCTTCCGGAGCTGATAACGTACATTATCAACTCCTGAAGCACTTACCAGACTCATGTTTAGAGACGCTCTTATCTATTTTTGATGATATTTGGACATCTGGAAAATTTCCTTCATCGTGGCGCGATGCTATAATTGTGCCCATCCCTAAACCTGGACGTGATCAGACTGATCCTTCCAATTATAGGCCAATTTCCCTAACTAGCTGCGTTTGCAAGACCATGGAACGGATGATAAATAATCGACTTGTTTGGTACTTGGAAACAAATAACCTTATAACAGATATACAATGTGGTTTCCGTAAAAACAAAAGTACTGTCGATCACCTAATGCGTTTGGAATCATTTGTTAAAATGCTCTTATTAACAAGCAACACGCTGTGTCTATCTTTTTTGATCTTGAAAAAGCATATGACACCACGTGGAAATATGGCATTTTAAAAGATTTACATGGCTTCGGATTGCGAGGCCGTTTGCCTCAATTTATAGCTAACTTTTTAAAAGACAGACAATTTCAAGTCCGAGTGGGATCTACCCTGTCTGATCATTACAATCAGGATCAGGGTGTCCCACAGGGCAGCATTTTGTCTGTCACATTGTTTAGTATCAAGATCAACAGTTTATCCAAGGTTTTAAATGATTCGATCGATGGATCACTTTTTGTGGATGATTTAAATATTTCTTGTCGTGGTAAAAATATGCATACTATTGAACGACAACTGTAGTTGTGTTTAAACAAAATAAATAAATGGTGTCAGGAAAACGGCTTTAAATTTTCTAAATCCAAAACAAATTGTATACATTTCTGCCGTAAATACAAACTGCATAAAGACCCTGAACTATCTCTAAATGGCACACCCATCAAAGTTGTTAAGGAGGCCAAGTTCTTGGGTTTAATTTTTGACTCGCACTTAACATTTCTGCCACATATTAAATCCCTTAAAACTAAATGCCTGAAGGCACTTGACTTGTTGAAAGTAGTTTCTAACACAAAGTGGGGAAGGGATCAAACTACCCTCCTCCACCTATATCGATCATTGATCCGCTCGAAACTTGATTATGGCTCCATCGTATATGGTGGAGCCCGCAAAAGCAATCTAAAACTACTTGATTCTGTCCACCACCAAGGTCTAAGGCTTTATCTTGGATCTTTTAGAACTTCTCCTGTGGACAGTCTCTATTTCGAAGCAGACGAGCCTTCTCTAGCCCAACGACGTATAAAATTATCTTTACAATATCTTACAAAACTATATTTCTAACGAATCCAATCCTGCATTTCAGTGTATCTTTAATCCTCTTTATGAGGATATGTACAACCAAAAATCTTCTCTTGTTCCTCCACTGGGGCTCAGAATGAAGCCATTCATTACTGCTGCCGGCATTGAGCTGGGAAATATAGCTCCTTCTCGTCTTCTTTCTTCTCCTCCTTGGCAATTGGTTAGGCCACAAGTTGACCTAACTCTGACTAAGTTTAAAAAATCTGAAACTAATGAATTACAATATAAACAAGAGTATAATCAATTAAAAAGTAAATATAATACATATAAATCCTTATTTACAGATGGGTCCAAGGATGGTGGCGCGGTGGCCTGTGCCACTGTCATTGGATCCAGAACAATATCTTCTAGAATACCTGATAACAGCTTTATATTTACAGCAGAAACAAACGCCATCTTAACAGCTCTTAAATATATTCAAAGACACCCTAAACATAAACAATATATAATCTTTTCTGACTCTCTTTCTTGCCTTCAGGCTATTAAAAATCTATCTTGTAAGCATCCACTTTTAATTGAAATAATCGAATTATATAATGATCTTGCTACTGGCCAATGCGACATCGTCTTCTGTTGGTTACCCAGCCACGTTGGCATTTCTGGGAACACAATGGCCGATCTTGCTGCCAAGGCAGCACTCAACAAATCTGTGACACCACTTCTTCTCCCATACTCTGATTACAAAGCTGCTATGAGATCTTATATCTGTGATCTGATGCAAAAGAAGTGGGACAGCCAAGTAGGTATCAATAAATTACATGCAATCAAACCTTATATCAGTTACACCTACTTGGGATGTCAGTCCAGATTTGAAGAGGTCACCATGCGACGATGTTGTATTGGCCACACCAGATACACTCATGAGTACCTATTGAAGGGCGAGGATCCTCCGTTTTGTATCCCTTGTGATGAAAGAATCACGGTCAAGCATGTCCTGCCTGACTGTATTGAATATTCCATCACAAGGGATAACTATTTCAAATCACGAACGATGAAGGATCTTTTTAAAAATATCAGTTCTCATTTAGTCATTGCATTTTTAAAAGAATTAGATTTGTTGAATGAATTGTAAATAGATACATATTTTAAAATTGGTGGTTTAGTTGAGCAGTTGAGATTGTTAGTGGCTGTATCCTCACAGGGGGTTGAAGCATTGTAAAATTATTGTCCTCCTGTGGGGGTACGTAAGTCCCAAAACATTCAAACTAAATTTAAACATACCACTAGTTTTAAGCGTAGAATATGTGCTATTTTAACTTCTAGCTAAATTGTCTAAACTTGCTGACGGCTGAAGGGATGGTGTAAACCCAGCTAGTGTCCATGCAGGAAGCAAATGTACTGTAAGTCCCCATGGTCCCTAGTATGGTGATCTACTTTCAGTCGTTAGCAATCAACAGCCTGTTTTTATATTGTATTGTCATTTCTAGTTCCAATGTTTTAGATTTAGTTGCTAGTTGTAAATGGATATCTGTGATACACTAGAAGTTTTACTGTTCTTCGTCAACAGGTTTTTAATTTCTAACTTTATTCACTTTTAATATACTTATCAAATGTTCTCGTCACGATATGGCTGAAATATTGCCGATGTGACGTTAAATATTAACTCACTCACTCACTCCTTTTTATCGAAACCTGAAACAGAGTGGCCAGACGTTGAAGTTGAAGAACTACCAGAAGATGACCCTGAAATAAACACTGTGAATACAACTTTATTGCAAAACCCTGTGGAAAGTCCTCTGAGCAAGCTCGTCAGCTATTGCTCTTCGTGGATAAAGTGAAGAAGTTTGTTGGATACTACCTTCTCTTCTTCAGTTATCTGAAAGTGAAAGCAAGTCAAAAGAAGTTGACTGAGACAAAGGTTATTCGTGAAACAAAGCTTGAGGTGATACTTACCCAAGTCCAACATTCTTGCTTTCAAGAATTGTTTGATGCCCTGGAAAACCAACGTCCAACATTGTAAGCAAACCCATTAGGAAGCTTGATCCGATCATTGTTGACGGTTTGATCCGTGTTGGCGGAAGACTAAGTCGGTGAAGTCTGGACTTTGACGCAAAGTACCCTGTGCTCCTACCTAAAGAGTATCGTGTCACTGACCTAATCGTGCGGAATGCTCATGAAGCTGTTGGTCATTTAGGAAAGGCTGCTATGACAACAAATCTGAGACAGAAGTACTGGATCTTAGGACTTGGTTACCTTATCAAGAACATTACTTCAAAGTGTGTTATCTGCAGATCGTACATGGCACAGCAAAGGGATCAAAAGATGACTGACCTGCCATTGGATAGAGTATCTTGTGATGAAGCACCATTCATGAGAGTCGGAGTGGACTTCTTTGGTCCATTTGCAGCTAAACGAGGACGTAGCAATGTCAAACGTTATGGGGTGTTTTTACCTGTTTGGCATCAAGAGCCATTCATCTTGAAGTTGCATCTCAATTCAACACATCATCATGCATCAATACAATTCGTCGGTTTATTGCAAGACGTGGGTGTCCCAAAAAGATCTGGTCTGACAATGGTACCAACTTAATCGGAAGCAAACGAGAACTTAATGAAGCGGTAGAGTCTTGGAATCTTCATCAAATACAACAGGAGTTTCTACAGAAGGGCATAATGCTGGAGTTTAATCCGCCCATGGGTTCCCACTTCGGAGGAGCTTGGGAAAGAATGATAAGAACTGTCAGGAAGATCATGTACTCCCTGCTTCGTTCACAAGATATCAAGTTGGATGATGAAGGAATTCATACACTCTTCTGTGAAATTGAATCTATTGTGAACAACAGACCAATCACAACAGTTTCAAGTGACATCAATGACTTCTCTCCTCTGACGCCCAACCACATTCTCCTACTTCGCAGTGGAGAAAAACTGCCTCCAGGACTGTACTCGGAGAGTGACTGCTACACACGCCGAAGGTCGAGAGAGATACAGTACATCACGAATGTTTTCTGGAAAAGATGGTGACAAGAGTATCTAACATCCTTGCAAGAACGTCAGGAATGGTCCTCGTCGCAATGTTGCTGTTAACGACATCGACTTGATTAAAGACAATCTACCAAGAAATTCATGGAGTCTTGGACGTGTTATCGATGTACTTGCAGACAAGAGAGGGTTTGTGCGTACAGTGGAAGTAAATACGACAACTTCTATGAGTTTGAGTGAACTGGATATTGAGTAGGTATATATCTAGTCAAAAGTGAAAGTTGGTAAATAGTGCTGAATAGTTGCTAAAGGAGGTTCGTTATTCTTTACAGGAAGTATAGTTTAGTTTTGGTTTGGTAATTGTTTCATTTAATTCCACAATTAAGGGGTCGGAATGTAAGGATCTGGTTTGATTTATTATTTCAAGTGATCTCATGTGGGCGCAGAGCATTTAAAACTAAAGGGCAGATAATTACAGGTGATTAAAGGGCAGATAATTACAGGTGCTTTGTCACATGTTTCGAAGGTCTCGTGGCGACATGCATGGTCGTCAGGCAAGCTAGTATGTTCGTCTTCGTGAGAGCGCATATAAAACGGTAAGAAAACATTATGAATTGATATGTTTGCAATGATTTGGTAATCATATAAGTTATTGTAAGTAAATGAATGAAAACTATGCAGTCCGTGATACGTTATGACTAAGTTATGTACTGTTGTAAACAATTGACATTACTGCTGAATGTGAATCTAAGTTAGTTTTGTTTATTGTTACAGTCAATCACATTTCAAGTCAACACAATTCAACCAATCTTCTAAGTATAAAGATATGACGTCGATCTCTCATAATCATCGTTCGTTCGTTCGTTAGTTATAATAAAGACCAAAAATATTTTTCACCGTGGCCCTACTACGCTTCCGTATAATGGTTCCTAACTCTTGCGCAAAGCTTTTAACATTTGTTATATAGCGATCTCCGTGTGGTGTGACCAGATATAATAAATATCACAAAACTTTTGCAGATGGACTTTTAACACCTTAATATTTACATCATATTCATTTGCATTAAAGAAAGAACAAATTATCTGAGATTTACAGCTCTCCAGTCGGGATAGCTATAACAATGTATTACGGGCCCGATTCACAATCAGCTTGCATTTGGCTAGCGGGCCAGTAGCTATTTCGAACACTGTGTGCATGTACATTATTTCCCCTGTATAAATATTTGATTATTATAAGTTACCATATTGTCATTAAAGTAGGACGTTGTGTTGTGTTGTCATGGTATTGCAAAACCAAAAACTGGACTCTTACACCACGATAAAGTCCAACACACCCAATTTGTCCGTAGGAGAATAACAGTTCTTTTAGACAGCTCAACAGTCCCATAATCAACAACATAAAACCAGGTACAACTGAACCAGCTGTGCCTTACACAGCTTATTTATTGCCACAATTCCCAACATACCAAAATCTCTATTTGCACGAACAAAAACAACATACTTTCCTACAAACCACTGGCATACAGTACATATGTAAATGTTACATTTGAAAACGGTCAAAGGTAGCTGAAGCCCGACACGTAAAACCAGAGACAAAAAACCTTTTTGAGTAAAAGCTCTGGAACCGTGTTCCCTCAACGTATGCAGCAGTACCAACTCTACTGGAGGGTTTACAGTAGCAGACACGCATAATACATTGCCACAAACTATATCAACACATGACACAGCCCACGAAAATACATATGGAAGTATTATACCGGCTCTGCAGCCATGATGATAAACACAAATACTATTTTGACTCTCCACCCAATGTAACTGGGGACGCATGCACCCGCATGCACACGCAAGCAGTTGAAACAAAGAAAACACTGCATATCCACACCATATTCCTCTTACCAAACACACGTTTTCATTCATGATACCTGAAACACTCAGATCACATAAACAACAGCATTACATATACGGGTTTGTACAAGGGCGGAAATGGATACAGCCGCAGATCCATTATACTCTGGTTCCTACCTAGAGACAGTTGGCAAAATCCACGGACTTGACTCCAACGCCACCATAAGGAACAACACATTTGGTTTCCGAAGTAGAAAAACAGAGTTCCATTGAAGGGACAAGGCCTCGTGCAGGTTGATATTTGAGGTTAGCTAGCCGAATACGGGGAATGCATGTCTAGATCGAAGCTTCTTCAGTCTGAATCGGAGCTTTGCCCTCCATACCATAGCCCCATTCCGTGCCAGCGTTCTCTATTCCATAGGAAAAACGGCATCCGTTTGGATCGGCATCGTGTCCTGGGTCCTGAAGTAAAGTAAAGGTAAAAGTAAAGGTAAAAGTAAAGGTAAAGTATATTTCAAATCATTGATACTTAGTACACATGCTGGGTCGTGAAAACAAGTTGTGGCCTGGATATCAAACTGAAATATTGCAATACTTTACAACCTACTGTAGGAATAAATTGTGGGTAAGCACTAAGTTATGCCATCTTTGACAGCATCATGCAGGGCATGCATGATGGGTCCCTATCTAGCCTACCCCCTAACATCTACCAGTCAAGTGCAGTCAGTATTTGGCCTACTGGGGAATGCTGAGATAGACTGGGAGCCACCGAGTGTAGCAGCCCTAACTAACTCGGCTAATGCTGCACCAGCCATCATGACCAGAAAGTCATGCCCTATCACCTAACCTTCTCCAGAGTACAGTCGGCTGGGACCTAAGTGGGAGCTGAGAGTCTTTGGAGCGGCCATGAGACTAAAACTCATCCCAATGGTCTCCCGGAAAAGCAGTGTACTGAAGTCAGAGTAGAAGGTGGATGGAAAGGACGCAACACGAAAATCCAGAATGTACCAGGGTCCCTTCGTCTGAAATGAATTAATCACGGATTAGCATAATAAATCACGCTGCTCTTTTATGTAGAGTTTACATATATTGAGTAAAAACAGCGCTGAGTAACAGAAATGGGGGTCACAAATAATACCCATGCATGACAAGCCAACACTTGACTGGCTGACTGACTGAGTTTGGCTTTACGCCGCTTTTAGCAATATTCCAGCAACATCACGGCGGGGGACACCAGAAATGGGCTTCACACGTTGAACCCATGTGGGGATTCGAACCCGGGTCTTCGGCGTGACGAACCAACACTTGAACCACAAGGCTACACCATCGCCCTGTAAATATGCAGGAAATTAGTTCCGCCACATACTGGGAGAGAATATTGCTTAGTGAGGCATGAAACAAACAAAAAAGTCTTCACCAGGGTGTTGATACATTACGCCGTATATTTTGTACACCTTCACCTCTTCGTACAAAGGTTGAGTGGGGCAAACGTAAAGCACAGTACAAACGTAAAGGCATTATTTATGAATTTTCTTGCCTGACTGCGCCTCATGCGGATTCGATGAAACAATTCTTGGTGCATTTGTTCATTTGGGACGTTCAGGCCAGAGAGTCAGGATGTCTTCTTGGCAGTCATCCTGCCTCTAGAAGTTCTTGGTCCACTTCTACACTTGAGATGTTTTCTTGGCCGTTGCCCTTGTCTCTGGGGCGACATCAAGGTAACATTCTGCCCAAAGGAGGTCTTCTTCACAGGAGTAATTAGTCCACTTTGGGATATATTCTTGGCATAGGTCCAGTTCTGCCATTTGAACGTCTTCTTGGCATGGGTGTGAAACCGACTATCTTCCTCGCAGTCGTCCTGCCTCTGGGGGACTTCCAGATCCTCTTATGTCTCTTAGGTCTTCTCATTAGCTCATTGTCTTCTTGGCAGTCGGCAAGCCTCCAGAAGAGTACTTGGTCAAGATCTGCCTATGGAATAACTTCTTGGTAGCCGTTCAGAATAAGAGGGATTTCAAGGTCCTCTTCTGTCTCCAGGGCGTCTTCTTATAAGCAGATTGTTTTCTTGGCAGTTGGCAATCCTCCAGAAGAGAACTTAGTCCAGATCTGCCTTAGGAATATCTTCATAGCAGCCGATCAGAATGAGAGAGATTCCAAGGTCCACTTCTGCCCCCAGGGCGACTCTGTCTACGGGATCAGATCTGGTCCAGGAGGTCTTCATACTAGTAAAATGCACTCTGTTTACGTGATGTCTTCTTGGCAGTCGGCATGCCTCCAGAAGAGTACTTGGTCCATATCTGCCTTTGGAATATCTTCATGGCAGCAGTTCAGAATGAGAGGGAT
This sequence comes from Haliotis rubra, assembly GCF_003918875.1. Lineage (NCBI taxonomy): Eukaryota > Metazoa > Mollusca > Gastropoda > Lepetellida > Haliotidae > Haliotis > Haliotis rubra. The sequence continues at coordinate 28,774 of NW_025765351.1, read as the reverse complement.
TCCAAGGTCCACTTTTGACCCCAGGACGTCCTCTTAGTCGTAAAATGCCACCCTGTTTACGAGAAGTCTTCTTGTCAGTCGGCAAGCCTCCAGAAGAGTACTTGGTCCATATCTGCCTTTGGAATATCTTCATGGTAGCCGATCAGAATGAGAGGGATTTCAAGGTCCACTTTTGACCCCAGGAGGTCTTCTTACTAGTAAAATGCATTCTGTTTACGTGATGTCTTCTTGGCAGTCGGCAAGCCTCCAGAAGAGTACTTGGTCCACATCTGCCTTTGGAATATCTTCATGGCAGCAGTTCAGAATGAGAAGGATTCCAAGGTCCACTTTTGACCCCAGGACGTCCTCTTAGTCGTAAAATGCCACCCTGTTTACGAGAAGTCTTCTTGTCAGTCGGCATGCCTCCAGAAGAGTACTTGGTCCATATCTGCCTTTGGAATACTTGGTCCATATCTGCCTTTGGAATATCTTCATGGTAGCCGATCAGAATGAGAGGGATTTCAAGGTCCACTTTTGACCCCAGGAGGTCTTCTTACTAGTAAAATGCATTCTGTTTACGTGATGTCTTCTTGGCAGTCGGCAAGCCTCCAGAAGAGTACTTGGTCCACATCTGCCTTTGGAATATCTTCATGGCAGCAGTTCAGAATGAGAAGGATTCCAAGGTCCACTTTTGACCCCAGGACGTCTTCTTAGTAGTAAAATGCCACTCTGTTTACGAGAAGTCTTCTTGGCAGTCGGCAAGCCTCCAGAAGTGTACTCGGTTTAGATCTGCCTATGGAATATCTTCATGGCAGCCGTTCAGAATGAGAGGGATTCCAAGGTCCACTTTTGACCCCAGGACGTCCTCTTAGTCGTAAAATGCCACCCTGTTTACGAGAAGTCTCCTTGGCAGTCGGCAAGCCTCCAGAAGAGTACTCGGTCCATATCTTACTAAGGAATATCTTTATGGTAGCCGTTCAGAATGAGAGGGATTCCAAGGTCCACTTCTGCCCCTAGGACGTCTTCTTGAAATTAAAATGCATTCTCTTTAAGAGAAGTCTTCTTGGTAGTCGGCAAGCCTCTAGAAGAGTACTTGGTCCAGATGTGCCAGGGGAATATCTTCTTTGCAGTCGCCCTGCCTGTGAGGGACATCCAGGTCCCCTTCTCTCTCCAGGACGCCTTATTAGCTGATTGTCTTCTTGGCAGACGGCAAGCCTCCAGAAGAGTGCTTGGACCAGATCTTCCTACGAAATATCTTCTTGGCAGTAGCCCTGACACTGAGGGACTTCCAGGTCCTCTTCTGTCTCCAGGACGTCTTCATATTAGCTGATTGTGATATTCTCAGTCGTGAGGCCTCCAGAAGAGTACTTGGTCCAGATCTGCCTCAGGAATATCTTCATGTCAGCTGTTCAGAATGAGAGGGATTTCAAGGTCCACTTCTGCCCCCAGGACGTCTTCTTGAAATTAAAATGCATTGTGTTTAAGAGAAGTCTTTTTGGTAGTCAGGAAGCCTCTAGAAGAGTACTTGGTCCAGATGTGCCAGGGGAATATTTTCTTGGCAGTCGCCCTGCGTGTGAGGGACTTCAAGGTCCTCTTCTGTCTCCCAGACGTCTTCTTATTAGCTGACAGTCTTCTTGGCAGTGGGCAAGCCTCCAGAAGAGTACTTGATGTAGGTCTTCCTATGAAATATCGAGGGGTGAGTGCCAGAACACCTTAAGTAAATAATTCTGTCAAATCTAGGTAACAGTATTAATCCACTCAAACACTGATATGTTATTCATACAAAAAAGCCGATAGCAATCATGGGCTTAATAAGGTGGGTATGCATTAGAGTTCAAACAACTTTCAGTTTAGACCAGGTTATGTTAAGCCCACTTACACCGCTCAGTCCTGCTCAACTGCTCTAGCCACGCTTGATATTCTCATGCCATAAACCCTTAACTGGCAGCAGTCGGCGTTGGCAGACTGTGTGTGGTGTCGGGCAAGAATTTCCCTTACCGGTTAAAACAACTGATATGCTGAAGGAATTTTCGGGCTCTTTAGACTTCCAGCTGATAAGGACCTCTCTCCGGGGTCAGATGGTCTTAATTACTGTTATTCTGTTGTGGCCATATATAAGCGTGCCCCTCCCAGCTGTTTACAGAGTTTGTTTCACACTAGCCAGAGTTAATTTATTTTGAACCTTGGGAGAGGAGCTATTTTCCAAAGTGTGTTTGTATTAGGACAATTTACAGTACGGAAATCCCACTGAAACATCACAGGTAAGTCATATTTGTAAATAGTAAATAAGTACTTGTTAAATAAAACACACATGGGCGTGGTAATATACTTGTATTTCACTTACGAGCGAGATTATTTGTCAGTATAAAAGTTATTTGCCAGCACTAATTAAAATTTAGACTAAATTGCTTTGATTATTGAGTGTTATTTTTATCAAATTCAGTATGTGATATTAGCCAGTCTATTAGTTTCGTACTCTGGTTTTTGGTCTTTGCAAGATGTCTGAATTATGATCTGACGCAGATGAAGATGAATGATTTCAATGTGTCTTTGCCACATCCACAAGTTGGTCACTTGCCATTAATATGTCAGTCAATTCTGATTATATTCAACATGAACCAAACCCATGTGGGGTGTGGATGGATACCCCAGCACAGAGTGATGCGTATGTAGACAAACAAGTACAGACTGATGCGCTTGTAGACATACCAGCACAGAGTGATGCGCCTGTAGACATACCATTATGTGTGTATGGGTGGGAGGGTATGTGTGTATGGGTGGGGTGGGCATGTGTATATGGTTGGGAGGGTATGTGTGTATGTTTGGGGTGGGTATGTGTGTATAGTTGGGAGGGTATGTGTGGGAGGGTATGTGTGTATAGTTGGGAGGGCATGTGTGTATGGTTTGGAGGTATGGGTGGGGTGGGCATGTGTGTATGGTTGGGAGGGTATGTGTGTATGGTTGGGATGGGTATGTGTGTATAGTTGGGAAGGCACGTGTGTATGGGTGGGAAGGTATGTGTGTATGGGTGGGATGTGAATGTGTGTATGGGTAGGGTGGGTATATGTGTATGGGTGGGGTGGGTATGTTTGTATGGGTGGGAGGGTATGTGCGTATGGTTAGGAGGGTTGTATGTATGAGTGGGGAGGGTATATGTGTATGGGTGGGATTGGTATGTGTGTATGGGTGGGAGAGTATGTGTGTATTGACAGGGAGTGTATATGTATATGGGTGGGATGGGTATGTGTGTATGGGTGGGAGGGTATGTGCCTCATGGGTGGGAGGTATGGGTGGAAGGGTATGTGTGGGGAGGGTATGAATGTATGTGTGGGATGGGTATGTGTGTATATGGGTGGGGTGGGAATGTGTGTTTGGTTGGGAGGGTATATATGTATGGGTTGGAGGATATAGGTGGGAGGAGGGATGTGTGTATGGATGGGGTGGGTATGTGTGTATGGGTCAGTTGGTATGTGTGTCATGGGGGTATGAGTGTATGAGTGGGAGGGTATGTGTGTACGGGTGGGAGGGTATGGGTTGGAGGGTATGTGTGTATGAGTGGGATGGGTATGTAGGTATGGGTGGGGTGCGTATGTGTGTTTGGTTGGGAGGGTATATGTGTATGGGTTGGAGGGTATGTGTGTATGTGATGGGTAGGTATGTGTGTATGGTTGGGAGGGAATGTGTGTATGGATGGGAGGGTATGTGTATTGGTGGGAGGGTATGTGTGTGGTTGGGAGGGTATGTGTGTATGGATGTGGTGGGTATATTTGTATGGTTGGAAGGGTATGTGTGTATGGGTGGGGAGGGTATATGTGTATGGTTGGGAGGGTATGTGTGTATGGGTGGGATGTGTATGTGCGTATGGGTGGTGTGGGTATGTGTGTATGGGTGAGGTGGGTATGTGTGTATGGGTGGGAGGGTATATGTGTATGGTTGGGAAGGTATGTGAGTATGGTTAGGAGGGTCTGTGTGTATGTGGGTGGGGTGGGTATGTGTGTATCAGTAGGAGGGTATGTGTGTGTATGGTCAGGAGGGTATGTGTGTATGGTTGTGAAGGTATGTGTGTATGGGTGGGGAGGTATATGTGTATGGGTGCGAGGGTATATGTGTATGGGTGGGGTGGGTATGTGTGTATATGGTTGGGAGGGTATGTGAGTATGGTTAGGAGGGTATGTGTGTATGGAGTGGGGTGGGTATGTGTGTATGGTTAGGAGGGTATGTGTGTATGGTTGGGAGGGGTATGTGTGTATGGTTGGGAGGGTATGTGTATATAGGTGGGGAGGTATATGTGTATGGTTAGGAGGTATGTGTGTATGGTTGGGAGGGTATGTGTGTATGGGTGGGAGGGTATATATGTGTATGGTCGCTTGAGGGTATATATGTGTATGGGTGGGGTGGGTATGTGTGTATGGGTGGGAGGGTATGTGAGTATGGTAAGGAGGGTATGGGTGGGGTGGGTATGTGTGTATGGGTAGGAGGGTATGTGTGTATGGCTGGGAGGGTATGTGTGTATGGTTGGGAGGGTATGTGTGTATGGTAAGGTGTTTATGGGTGGGGAGGGTATATGTGTATGGTTGGGAGGGTATGTGTGTATGGGTAGGATGGGTATGTGTGTATTGGTGGGATTTTATGTGTGTATGGTTGGGAGGGTATGTGTGTATGGTTGGGGTGGGTATGTGTGTATGGGTGGGAGGGGACATTGAGACTGCAGTCATTAGAAGAAAGAAAGGAGCTCGCAGAAGAGGAGTACAATGAATTACGTAACCAGTTTAAAAAGACCCAAGAATCATTTCAAAAAGCCATGGACTCTATGCCATCTGGTTGGAGTATGATCGGTATGGGCTTCGTGGAAGGGCTGGCTAAATGCACTCTTGGTGTCTGCCAATTGGTCACCAATGCTGTTACAAGGAAGTCTGCAAAAAAGGAATCCTTCAAGGGAAAGAATGGGCAGAAAGAAGAAGTCAAGGAAGCTACTCTGCTGATGGAACTTCCAGGACTATCGCTTTGTGTAAAGACTCTCGTAACAAATTTCGATCAGATTATGCAAGGAACAGAAGTGGATCAACTCATGATGATCGAGTCAACCTTTCAGGATATTATTAAGGCTTTGAAATCCTACTCGGGGGTTTGTAAGCAGAAAGTAAACGACATTGAAAATGACGGATATCAACTCCTCAAGATAATGAAGACTGCTGGCAAGCAGCTTGCCAAGGAACAGGCACAAAAAAATGAAGCAAAGATGATAGCAGTTCGGCTTGAAGGTAGAATGAAAGCACTGGAGACATTCTGTGCACATGCATTTCAGCAGCCTATGTAAACACCAACACCCATGATGTCTACGAAAGAGCAGGATAGTTCCAGTTCAGCTTCAGCAAGATATAGTGAACAATGTATACTGAGTCAAAAAAAGAAACTTCACATTCTTTCTTCAGGGCACTATAAAAGAACAAGAGATGGTAAGATAGTTAAATTGTTTTTTTTCATTGCTGAGATCTGTGCCACCAACCCCACAAATGATCGCCAGACCAAGGGTGACCACAAGACGACAAGACCGCCATGTTGTGCGACAGCAAGTACAGAATCCCTTCATGCAGCATCCGAAGGAGCACGCCAGACAGTGGGAACACACGGAAGACCAATCAGTACTGATACAGTACGCCGACCTCTTAACAGCGGGAACCCCCCACCTATCCTCACCACTCGTCATCGACGTGAACGTCTACCGTTTGCCCTATAACACCAAAACTTGCAATACAGGCAGTGGGGAACTGTTCTGTTCACAGATGAGAGTCGGTACTGCGTATCAACTGCAGATGGCAGAACAAGAATATGGCGACGACGTCGCCAGCGTTACTCAGACCAATGTGTTATGGAAAGAGACTCATTGGGAGGTGCAAGCATCATGGTATGAGGTGGAATAGGCTTAAACCAGAGAGTGGGTCCTGTGGTGTTCCAGAACCTTGGTCCAGGGAGAGGAGGCGGCATCACAGCGGTGCGCTACATCGACCAAGCTCACAGACCCCACGTCATACCACATTTCGCACGTCACCGGAGCAACATTTTGCAGCATGATAACGCCCGGGCCCATACTGCCAGAGCTACACGGGACTACAGCAGAACGGTGTCAACATTATGCAGTGGCCAGCTCTTAGTCCTGATCTAAACCCAATTGAATATCTTTGGGATGAAAACTAGAGGAGACTGAATAATGTAATACCGAGGCCGAACACAACCGGTTTATTGCGCCAGACCTTTCTCAGAGTGTGGTTCCAGGTGTCAATGGCCTTCATCAATCGATTGGTGAACTCCATGCATAGGCGCTGTGCTGCAGTTATTGCCGCTCGTGGTGGTCACACTAGATACTGAAGTCAAGAGTCTGAATGGACCGCAAACGTTCACGCAATGTCTTGAAATTGTGCTGAGTTATTCATTGATGTGTCAAGATATTGTACACAAAAAATGTTTTTGATCCGCTTATTATGTCCATTTCTGTAACGATTTGAATACAGTGCCTATCTAATTTTGAATTCGTACTGACGTTTTTTTTCTGCTGCTGAGTATATGTATGTAGGGAGGAGAGTGAGTGTAGTGTGACGGATGTGTGCATGTAGGGAGAAGAGCGTCTGTTAGTAGTGTCAGGCATGTGTGTATCTGGGGAGAAGAGAGAGTGTGTGAGTGTTTGTAGCATGAGGAATGTGTGTATGTAAGATTGGTGTGTGTGTGTGTTTGTAGTGTGACAGATATATGTATGTAGGGAGAAGAGTGCGAGGTTGCACTGTGAGGGGAGTGTGTATGTAGTGGGAAGAGTGTGTGTTTGTTGTGTCAGGGATATCAGTATGGGGGGAGAAGAGTCAGTGTAGTGTGACAGATGTGTGTATGTAGGGAGAAGAGTGAATGTATGTATTGTGTCCATTGTGTGTATCTAGGGTGAAGATTGTGTGTTTCGATTGTGACGTATGTGTGTATCTAGGGAGAGCAGTGTGTGTGTAGTGTGACGGATGTGTGTAGCTAGGGAGAAGAATGTGCGTTGGGATTGTGACGGATGTGTGTATGTAAAGAGAAGAGTGTGTGTTAGTGGTGTGAAGGATATGTGTTTGTTGGGAGAATAGTGTGTGTATTAGTGTCAGGGATATCTGTATCTAGGGAGACGAGTGAGTGTATGTAGTGTAACGGATATCTGTATCTAGGGAGACGAGTGAGTGTATGTAGTGTAACGGATATCTGCATCTAGGGAGACGAGTGAGTGTATGTAGTGTAAGGGATATCTGTATCTAGGGAGACGAGTGAGTGTATGTAGTGCAACAGATGTGTGCATCTAGGGAGGTGTGTGTGTGTGTGTGTGTGTGTGAGAGAGAGAGTAGTGTTACGGACCAGTGTATGTAGGGAGAATGTTTGTAGTGGCAGAGTTATCTGTATGTATTGAGAAGAGTGAGTGTATGTAGTGTGTCGATTGTGTGTATCTAGGGGAATATAGTGTGTAAGTACGTAGCGTGAGGGATGTATGTAGGGAAAAGCGTGTGTGTTTCTTGTGTGACGGATGTGTGTTTGTATGAAGAAGAATGAGTGTTTGTAGTGTGACGGATGTGTTTATGTATAGTTAAGAGAGTGTTTGTTGAGTGAATGGTGAGCACATACTTTCATAAAGGGAGGTCTATGAATATAGGCTGAGGGATGTGTTTTGTACAGTGGGGAATGTGTGTATTATTTGTAGGCAAACCCCTGGCTTATATGACATGATACACGTGCCTGGATGGTGGACAGATATAGACACTGATATGTCCTGATGTTATTTCTACAACAGGTCCAAATTAGGCACACAAGGAAATATAACCTGTTGATTTGGAATACTTGAAATGCACACATTATCCAATAATATCCTAATGCCAAGAAAATAGGCTTTGCCGTGATAGACAACAGGTTTGCAATTCCTTGCTAAATATAGACCACCGTCACAATGCGTCAACCCATGTGATCAGCCCTGGGAACAGAAAAGTGCTTGGTTTCGCTAGATTTCAGTTCGTGTGTTGTGAACTGTCTACTCTCAATTGAAATAGTTGATCGTAAGTTACGAAGACCCAGCATTAAGAATCTAATTACTGAACTAAAGATTCTTTCACTTGACCCCTGGTGCTGCCTGGGAAAGTAACCCATTCTCATTTTTAAGACAATGCAGCCAGTATGTTCGTTGCCTCGAGGAATGATTCATAATTTTAGGGACCGTTCACAATTTATGGCGGGGTTGGGGTGTGTGGATGGGTTGGGGTGGAGGTGTGTGTTGGGGGAGGGTGGTGTGTGATGGTGATGATGATTTTTATGCAGATGCAGAAGCATGCACAATGTGAATGACGCCCCCCCCCCCCAACCTGAAATTTACGTACAAAGTAAGTGACCCCCACCCCTGCTTATCATGTACAAAATCATTGAACTCCCACCCCTCCCCATAAGCATAATTTTCAATATTTTTATGTACAAAATTGCTGACCCCCTTAGTACATGAGTGCAAAATTGCTGACCCCTACCTCCCCGAACAAAATGGGTGACCCCTAAAATCCACCCAACCCCACCCACCCCTAGCCATAAAATATGAACTGTCCCTAATATATCAATGAATAAACAGTGAATAGACAATAATTGTGACAAGGAGTATACATGTACGTGTATAGAGTAAGAGTGAGGGGACATGACATGAGGGTTTGTGTGAAAGTGTGTGTGTATGTGATTAGAGGTAGGTATGTGTAGGTGGGTGTTTTAAAGGGTAGGTGTATAGTGGTGCTTACGAAGGGGGAGGGGTATGTAAAGATTTGTAGTATACTTATATAGGAGAATCGGGGTGTAATTTGAAGGAAAGATGTGTATATTTGAGGGAAATGGTATCTGTGTCTTATGAGTGTATGTTGGGCGAGGGTAGTGTGTATGTTGGGGTTAGGGTAGCCTTGGTCCAAGGCTGTACTGAGTGCTAAGCCCATGTATAGTAATTCTATCCTTGAAAGAGGCAAGTGTAGATAAGCTGACAGTACCCCAGTCTGTTATTTACATATTTTCTAAGAAATTATCATTTACACTATTAATCATGACCTTAGACACTTGTGCAAGTTAGGGTGAGGGTGTGTGTATGTTTGGGTGAGAGTGTGCATGAGGTTTGAAAACTACTTTTGTATGCATAGGGGAGGGTGTGTGTATATGTGGGGAGGGATGTATGTAGGGGGTGCGTAAGGCACTGTATGTGTCTGCTGGGCGTGGAGGGGAGTTGGTGGTGGTGTTCGTGAGAGTTTACGTGTGAGTGAGTGAATATTTATCGTCACTTCGGCAATATTTCAGCCATACCGTGACGAGAATAATCATTTATCATACTTATGATCAATAAGTATGTGTGTACAGGTGGGGAGGGTATGGGTTGGAGGGTATGTGTGTATGGGTGGGATGGGTATGTAGGTATGGGTGGGGTGCGTATGTGTGTTTGGTTGGGAGGGTATATGTGTATGGGTTGGAGGGTATGTGTGTATGTGATGGGTAGGTATGTGTGTATGGTTGGGAGGGAATGTGTGTATGGATGGGAGGGTATGTGTATTGGTGGGAGGGTATGTGTGTGTGTGGTTAGGGAGGGTATGTGTGTATGGATGTGGTGGGTATATTTGTATGGTTGGAAGGGTATGTGTGTATGGGTGGGGAGAGGGTATATATGTGTATGGTTGGGAGGGTATGTGTGTATATGGGTGGGATGTGTATGTGCGTATGGGTGGTGTGGGTATGTGTGTATGGGTGAGGTGGGTATGTGTGTATGGGTGGGAGGGTATATGTGTATGGTTGGGAAGGTATGTGTGTATGGTTAGGAGGGTCTGTGTGTATGGGTGGGGGTGGGTATATGTGTGTATCAGTAGGAGGGTATGTGTGTATGGTCAGGAGGGTATGTGTGTATGGTTGTGAAGGTATGTGTGTGTATGGGTGGGAGAGGTATATGTGTATGGGTGCAGGGTATATGTGTATGGGTGGGGTGGGTATGTGTGTATGGTTGGGAGGGTATGTGAGTATGGTTAGGAGGGTATGTGTGTATATGGGTGGGGTGGGTATGTGTGTATGGTTAGGAGGAGTATGTGTGTATGGTTGGGAGGGTATGTGTGTATGGTTGGGAGGGTATGTGTATATGGGTGGGGAGGGTAGTATATGTGTATGGTTGGGAGGAGTATGTGTGTATGGTTGGGAGGGTATGTGTGTATGGAGTGGGGAGGAGGTATATGTGTATGGTCATGAGGAGTATATATGTATATGGTGGGGTGGGTATGTGTGTATGGGTGGGAGGAGTATGTGAGTATAGTAAGGAGGGTATGGGTTGGGGTGGGTATGTGTGTATGGGTAGGAGGGTATGTGTGTATGGCTGGGAGGGTATGTGTGTATGGTTGGGAGGGTATGTGTGTATGGTAAGGTGTTTATGGGTGGGAGGAGTATATGTGTATGGTTGGGAGGGTATGTGTGTATAGGTAGGATGGGTATGTGTGTATTGGTGGGATTTTATGTGTGTATGGTTGGGAGGGTATGTGTGTATGGTTGGGGTGGGTATGTGTGTATGGGTGGGAGGGGGACATTGAGACTGCAGTCATTAGAAGAAAGAAGCTCATGGAGAGGAGTACAATGAATTACGTAACCAGTTTAAAAAGACCCAAGAATCATTTCAAAAGCCATGGACTCTATGCCATCTGGTTGGAGTATGATCGGTATGGGCTTCGTGGAAGGGCTGGATAAATGCACTCTTGGTGTCTGCCAATCAGTCACCAATGCTGTTACAAGGAAGTCTGCAAAAAGGAATCCTTCAAGGGAAAGAATGGGCAGAAAAAGAAGAAGACAAGGAAGCTACTCTGCTGATGGAACTTCCAGGACTATCGCTTTGTGTAAAGACTCTCGTAACAAATTTCGATCAGATTATGCAAGGAATGGAAGTGGATCAACTCATGATGATCGAGTCAACCTTTCAGGATATTATTAAGGCTTTGATATCCTACTCGGGGAGTCTGTAAGCAGAAAGTAAAAGTAGCGACATTGAAAATGACGGATATCAACTCCTCAAGATAATGAAGACTGCTGGCAAGCAGCTTGTCAAGGAACAGGCACAAGAAAATGAAGCAAAGATGATAGCAGTTAGGCTTGAAGGTAGAATGAAAGCACTGGAGACATTCTGTGCTCATGCATTTCAGCAGCCTATGCAAACACCAACACCCATGATGTCTCTGAAAGAGCAGGATAGTTCCAGTTCAGCTTCAGCAAGATATGTTGAACAATGTAGATTAAAGGTGGAACAAAATGCCGCTTCACTTCAGTCAATCAGGGAGGACTTCAAGAACAAAAGCAAATCATTGCAGGAAACCAATGCCCATGTGGCATCAGTCATTGAAGAAAGAAAGAAGCTCGGAGAAGAGGAGTACAATGAATTACGTAACCAGTTTAAAAGACCCAAGAATCATATCAAAAGCCATGGACTCTATGCCATCTGGTTGGAGTATGATCGGTATGGACTTCGTGGAAAGGCTGGATAAATGCACTCTTGGAGTCCGCCAATCGGTCACCAATGCTGTTACAAGGAAGTCTGCAAAAAAGGAATCCTCCAAGGGAAAGAATGAGCAGAAAGAAGAAGACAAGGAAGCTACTCTGCTGATGGAACTTCCAGGACTATCGCTTTGTGTAAAGACTCTCGTAACAAATTTCGATCAGATTATGCAAGGAATGGAAGTGGATCAACTCATGATGATCGAGTCAACCTTTCAGGATATTATTAAGGCTTTGATATCCTACTCGGGTGTCTGTAAGCAGAAAGTAAACGACATTGAAAATGACGGATATCAACTCCTCAAGATAATGAAGACTGCTGGCAAGCAGCTTGTCAAGGAACAGGCACAAGAAAATGAAGCAAAGATGATAGCAGTTAGGCTTGAAGGTAGAATGAAAGCACTGGAGACATTCTGTGCTCATGCATTTCAGCAGCCTATGCAAACACCAACACCCATGATGTCTACGAAAGAGCAGGATAGTTCCAGTTCAGCTTCAGCAAGATATGTTGAACAATGTAGATTAAAGGTGGAACAAAATGCCGCTTCACTTCAGTCAATCAGGGAGGACTTCAAGAACAAAAGCAAATCATTGCAGGAAACCAATGCCCATGTGACATCAGTCATTGAAGAACTTGCACACCATAACTTTGACAAGGTGAACTTTGATGAAATAAAATAGTTGCTGCAGAGAGGTATCAAAGCTCTCGGACAGGTTCGAACACAGTGGGGAAAGCTGGTGAGATTTTTCACAACAATTTCAAATATCATCAAGTGCTGTATGGATGAAAATGTAAAGAATTTCGTCCACGGTGCTGAAAGAAGTGCAGAGTTTCGTCTAAAGTACACGATGTCCGATATGATGAGGGACATGATCTATGCATCTGAAGCCAACAAGCTGTCGTACATGGTGAACAACCTGGCAGAGATGTATGTTGAAGTGTCTGAGAAGCATTTGATGGATCAAGTGGCCAGCCTTGGGGAGCTACTTGCGTTGGGTGCAGAGAACGACAAAGGTGCCGTCTCAAGAAAGATGTCCCAGTTGAAAAGACAGGCACAGGACGCCACAGTGTCTATTGGGTTGATTGTTGCTCAGAAGCAGCTGGAGTTTGACATAAAGGTGCAGAGGAAGATAGAGAGGATCGAAAGGGAGATGAAAGCTGTCTTACCTCCTCCCCTGGCAGAAGTTCCTGAGATACAACGATAGAAGAAAGAAGCAATTAAAGAAGCTGAGAAGTTCAAAGCTGAACACACGGTGGTGGACGAGGACGAATGGGCTTGATCGTCTCCCTTGAAACCATTACTTTTATATTTGTCAATACTTGGTTTCCGGAAAAACGGTCACCAGTCCATTCCATCATACATTTACTGAGTGCGAACTCATTATATCAGTATTTCAAAATGCACAGTAATTCAGCTGCAGCAAATTGTACAATATATGCTCTTGAATAGTTACTCTAGTTGTTTAGCGTTTAGTTACCTTGCAATTACAGCGCTTCCGACATACAATGAACCATTTTCATGTTTCATGATATGTTGTATTTAAATATTAAAACAGTGAACCAAAATCTGTCTGTATGCAAAAGTATTCATAAAGATATTCATTACCTGCTGATGATTCTGATTGAGAATGTCCCAATCACCTACTGCAGGTGAACCTCAACGAAGGATGACTGGCTGGGATTTGTCACACACATGGATCAGGTGTTATATAGACATAAAAAAACTGGCTTGCCTGACCCAGAATCCACTATTTACTTCCGCGTCAACACATTATGTGTAATGTTTTCAAATACAAATTCTTTGTTTTTAATCGTCTATTCTTTTAGACATGATTTTGTGTATTGAAAGTCATTATTGCAGAGAACACCGTTGTTTAATGATGGCTGTTAAGTAACGTTGAAGTGATTTTTATATTGTGGCACATATTCGTTTGTAATTATCTTGTGGCATCGATATGGGATGATCAGCGTTAACACCCCATGTGTTACCACAGTTCCTATTAAGATCATTAATTGGAATTGTTTCGTTGTGTCAAGAACTTGAGGAAATGCTTGTTACTTTGTTATAATTTTGTCCTTGAAATGATTCTATGGATGATTCATCTTTTTTGTTATCCCCTGCAACGCGTTTTGCGGGGATATTAAAATGGACTCCGTCCGTGCGTGCGTGCGTCCGTCTGTGAGTCCGTGCACATTTGTCTTTTCTGGAGCGGAACTCTAAAACCGTTAAATATTTCTTCACCAAACTAGGCACATACATGGATCTGGTGGTGCACTGGTGCCTTTTGGTAGTTTTGGAATTCTGAATTAAATATTTTTGGCGTTTCCATGGCAACAAGTTTGACTTAGACTGAAATTGGTGGTTGTGCTCTTTTCCGGAGCAGAACTCTAAAACCGTTCAATATTTCTTCACCAAACTTAGCACATAGATAGATCTGGTGGTGTACTGGTGCCTTTTAGTAGTTTTGGAATTCTGAATAAAATATTTTTGGCGTTTCCATGGCAACAAGTTTGACTTTGACTGAAATTGGTGGTTGTGCTCTTTTCCGGAGCAGAACTCTAAAACCGTTAAATATTTCTTCACCAAACTAGGCACATAGATAGATCTGGTGGTGTACTGGTGCCTTTTGGTAGTTTTGGAATTCTGAATAAAATATTTTTGGCATTTCCATGGCAACAAATTTGACTTAGACTGAAACTGGTGGTTGTGCTCTTTTCCGGAGCTGAACTCTAAAACCGTTAAATATTTCTTCACCAAACTTGGCACATAGATAGATCTGGTGGTGTACTGGTGCCTTTTGGTAGTTTTGGATTTCTGAATAAAATATTTATGGCGTTTCCATGGCAACAAGTTTGACTTAGACTGAAATTGTGGTAGTGCTCTTTTTCCGGAGCTGAACTCTAAAACCGTTCAATGTTTCTTCACCAAACTTAGCACATAGATTGGTCTGGTGGTGTACTGGTGCCTTTTTGTAGTTTTGGATTTCTGAATAAAATAGTTTTGGCATTTCCATGGCAACAAGTTTGATTTAGACTGAAATTAGTGATAGTGCTCCATTCTGGAGCAGAACTATAAAAACCTTTCAATACTCTCCTTCCACTTTTCTATATACACACTTAAATATTTGACATAATCATAACTCGTAGACATAATCATGAAGAGTATTTTGCCATTGCGGGGGATATTGATGACTTTGTCTTCTTATTATATGTTGACATACATTTGTTTCGATGAATGTTTGAAAATTTGTTTGGAATAAACTTCTTTTTTTGGAAATACTTTCGTTTTATAAACGCGTCGGATGCCCATTAGATCAAGTGGATTGTTTTCAGGAGTTGTAATGACGGGTCATTCTGTGTTCAGACTCACTAACCGAGTGACGTTAAACATCATTGATCGTGGAGTGAGTGAGTGCATATGGTTTTACGCCGCTTTTAGCAATATTCCAGCAACATAACGGCGGGGGACACCAGAAATGGGTTCCACACATTGTACCAATGTGGGGGAATCGAACCCGGGTCTTCGGCGTGACGGGCAAACGCTTTAGCCACAAGGCTACCCAACCGCCCATTGATCGTGGAGAGAAGGTTGAGTAACCATGTCCAACGTCTCAGATTGTCTCGGGCCACGGCGATGCTTCGCACTGAAACACATGTTATATGTGATGCCTCCTTTTGCAAGTGACTTCTGTTCCCCAGAGGGGTGGGAGGGGGCGGGAGGAGAATCTAGCCTAGTGGTTAAAGCGTCCGCTCGTCACCCGGAAGACCCCGGTTCGATTTCCCACATAGGTACAAGTGTGAAGCCCATTTTTAGTGTCCCTCGCCGTTACATTGCTGGAATATTGCTAAAACTATGTATAAACATACTTAACTCTGTTTACTCACAGTTCACTCGTGACACCTTGTCTTATATCTTGGCATGTATAATTGTTATTTTACTTCATGTGTAAATGAAAACGTACAGTGTTTTCAGTTACATCACTAGTACCCGTGAAGATCCGGGTTAGAATTGATCTTCAGTAACCTATGGTTGTCGTAAGAGGCGACTAACAGGATCAGGCTCACTGATTTGGTTGACACATACCATCGATGCTCACTCTGTTGATCACTGGATAATCTGAAGCAGACACGATTATTTACAGACCGCTGCCATGTAGCTGGAATATTGTGAGTTCGGCCCTAACAAGCAGCAACTAGCAAACAAAACAGTTATATCACACACGCGTCATCATGTGCGGGAAAATCCGAGGTAATGATTTACCTGTTGGTGGATAATGGCAAACCAAGGAACGTTAAAACTGAAGTTCGAGACCCTTGATAATATCTTGCCTAATAGATGCAATACCTGCACAACTCTCGTATCTTTGAGGGAATAATTATTGGTCAAGACAACCATTTACGTGAAAAAAATTATTCTTTGTTATGATACTATAATGCAAAAATCAAAAGTGGTTGCCTCCCTTTTGTTGGTTTAAACTTAGGCAGTAGTGAGAGGGTGACTTCAGTTTTACGCCGCTTTTAGCAATATCGACTGTTCAATTCCCTTCCATTAACTTATCAACCTGCACCAGAAATAAAGGAGTATGTGGGTTTAGTTTTACGCCGCTTTTAGCAATATCACGGCGGGGGACGACAGAAATGGGCTTCACACATTGTACCCATGTGGAGAATCGAAACCGGTTCTTATACATCAAGTCATGTCACCCTCGTGACCAGTGAACAACTTATATTGTTTACCTCTCACGTTGCCAGTAGGTTGCCGTTGCCGTTGCCAATCCACATGCTGCACGTGTTGTGCCACTTTGGGGACAGCATAACATTATTGTATTATCATGACGAATCGGAAAGGAGAAAATGATATTTTCAATAATCATTTGCATCACTTAATGCGAAGGACAGTTACATTTTCTTCTATGAATATATACTCTCCCAAAAAAGAAACGCATATAGGAATTTCAACTGTATTTTTATGTTTATTTTGAAACATCTTGTAGGCTTTGAGTCAATGAAATATAGCGAAATTGCAAACTGGGAATGCAGACTTATCCGTCCTGGGCACCAACTCGAGGAAAGTCAGTTTGAGTGTGACATGGAGACGTGTGTTGGCGCTGAAGTCAATACCTCGTGTGACCACCGTGGGCATCCAGAACTCCACGGCATCGCCTCGGCATCGAATGAATACGTCTCAGAATCTCGTGTTGCCCAATTGCAGCCCACTCTGCCTGTAGTGCCTGTGCGAGTTGCTGAAGTGTCTGGGGCTGAGGGTTACGGCGTCGCACCCGTCTGTCCAGGGCATCCCACAGATGTTCGATGTTGCTGTCGAAGCACAGGGCCAAAATAAGGTTTTCTGGCACGTAAACCGGCCCCTCTCAACCTGTTCCTGACGGTCTGTGCAGAAAGCCTCCTCAATCCCGGATGTAGCGATCCTGCGCCGCAGTGGTCGCTCGAGGTCGCCCACTACGAGGGGCATCTGCTACCGTATTCTGCCGGCGATATCTCTCCCAGAGCCGTGAAATGGTGCTTTGCCGAGCATTCATGCGTCGGGCAACTGCACGTTGAGACTGGCCAGCTTCAAACAAACCAATGGCGATATGACGGTTGGCTTCACTTAGACGTGGCACTTTGCGTTCGTCAACAATATTCCAAATACAGTGAATAATCGCTCGATTATTCAGATTCAGATTATTCACTGCTGGTGAATCAGCAGATTGTAATTATTTGTTTGAGTGAAAATTAGATGTAATTGGCAACTGAAAATGAGTTACATGCCCGATGAAAAATCGTGTCAGCCAGCTGCTGAGAGTGGGAAGCGTATTTTCTACCAAATAATCTGTCTGGCAATTCACGTTCGTCTAAGATGTCAGCAGGGGAAGGGTAACTGAATTATGTTTGTTATTTTTTCTAAAAAATTCCCATCGTAATATTATAAAAAACCGTGAACACAACCACATGTTCAAGTTGCAGTATTATATATATATATATATATATATATATATATATATAAATAGATTGTCAAAACGTACGTTTCGTGAACGACGGTGCCGACATTTAACTGATCGTGAGGCCTATTGCATGGCATAATTCTTGAATGGCATAATTCGAAGCACATCTCTTCTGAGGTTTGGTTTGACCCCGGGAAATAAGTCTGACAAATCCATAAAGCGCGCCCGGCTTGCTGATTGGCCAAAATTGACGCATGCTCCAGTTTTGATTGACAGGCTGGATCGGTCTATTGGAAATAGGAGAGCCACTATATAAACAACCGCACGTGCGTGTATTTGAATCTCTCACCGTCCATGGCATTATCCGTATGAAAACATCCCATGAGGCAACACAGTTCTTTCTACTTTCAATATGACGACATATAATTTTCATGATTTTCTTAACATTGACGTAATGCCATAAACGGTTTAAGTACTCAGGATTATTTCTATCAAAGCAACGCAATCATTACGCGCGTTCTGATTGGTTTGTCGTATTTTGGCACATAACAAGCATCGCGACTGGGTCGAGTAAACCACTGCAAACACAACGAAGCACATGTGATACGTGTACCCCGTGAGATAAGTAATGTGACTAGTATTCTTCTTGTGCCTCACAGGCAGCTTGGGTTGTCCGGGTGATACTGGGCTGTGCTTTGATTGTTAGCGCTATGAGCATTCACCTAGTGAGGTGAGGTGAGGTGAAATTGGGTTTTTTACGTCGTGCTTGAGAATATTTCACTCATATGACGACGTGCATGCGTGTGTATGTATGTGTGGCTGCTTGTACTAGCCCAGACTGAAGCTGGTTTTATAGTGCTAGCCCACTGAGATACCATGCCACAGTGAAGCATGAATACCCCACTCAGACACATTATACTGACTCCGAGCCGACCAGTCCTTGTTGTACCCATTAATGCCGACCAACAAGTACCATATTTTAACGTCTTTTGGTATGACGCGGTCGGGGATCGAACCACTACACCACGGAGGCGGTCTTTTCACCTAGTGAATGGAGTTTAGCGCATTATATATTAGGGCTGGGACGGGTAACCGGACACTCGGGACGGGTGGGTAATGAGATGGACCTGGGTACCCGTCTCAATACCGAGATCCGTTATGATCATGTGACTAATACATTAACCAATATAATGTGTTATTCTTTCGTGATTTAAAGGTTGTATTGTCTTTGAAGATTAAGACATAATTTACAATCACTTCTTTTGAATATCATCCATGGTTAAGATTTTGAAAAAGTCGAAATTTTAGCCTCCGAGCTGAAGAATAATTTGCCATTTCTTGCAAATTTGATATCAGGAATTAACATAACGAGTATCCGGGTAGGGTAGGGTAATATGGGGTAATACCCGGGAAGAAAATATGGACCCGTCCCAGCCATATTATAAATGCACTTATTATTATTATGTCTTGGAGATTATTATTATTGTTTTACGCAAAATAACGTTACGCAGTAGCCTGTGATTAAACGATTCTCGTTCAAGCAAACCAATGACTGATGGTATGAAGAGCGTTTCGGTGTAGATTCTGACACCCTTATCATCTACACCGAAACGTCGCTCTGTGCAATCTATCAAAAGGATGATCCTTTGACTGTCAGAATGACTCTCTTGGTGATTGTAAACGTCGACGACCTGTGTAAGGTTCTTGCCTTGTGGGGGCGGTGGGGTAGCCCAGTGGTAAAAGTGTTCGCTCGTCACGCTCGAAGGCCCGGGTTCAATTCCCGACATGGGTATAATGTTTGGAGCAGTGATATTGCTGGAATATTGCTGAAAGCGGCGTAAAATCACACTCCCTCCCTCTTACCTTGTGAAGGTCACAAATACTTGCACAAACTAGAGTGAGATACATGAAGCGAGTGAGACACAGGCCTTGAGAGGGATACAAGATGTAGGTGAGTAGGATACACGGAGTCTAGTGAGTAGAGCAGGGTGAGCCTGAAACAGGTTCCTCACTGAGAAGTTTGATTGTACGTAAATATAACTGAAATGATTGAAACATATTATATTCTTTCAAAAAAGGGTTAAGTTATCCAACTTTGAAAAGCCCTCTCCCAATTATAGGATATGAACAACGGAATTTAAGTGAGAAAACGTTTTGTTTGAGCTATATAGATATGTACATCTTAGAAAATATTCTGATTTTCAGTAATTGAGAGACCTGCATGGCCATGTAAGGTAAGATTAATACCAATCAGTGATCTAATTTTTACAATACTTTCTAAAGATTGTAACAGTTTGTGTCTTTGAATAGTATGCAATGGACATTCAAGGAAGTAATTAAAAACATTCTCACATCCATGGCCACATTGACATGATGCGTCATTTTATTTATATTAATTCTAAATAAATCATAATTAAGTGTACTCACCATATATCTTAATCTTGTGTGCAAAACATTTAACTCCCTTATTGCATATTAATAGTATTTAGGAGCACATTTTTCTTTCACATGGATATAAGATTTAAATGATGCAACAGAGTCGCAATTTCTAATAGCTAAGGGAATACTATTCGACATTTTAACTGCTGATGGAATAAAAGATTATGTTGAGTACCTCAGTCTTGTACATGGTTGGCTAAAAGTATTCGAGTTGCCTACTACAGGTGGGAGTAAATCCCGAAAACCCGGCTGTTGTTCTATTTAATAGGAACTTTAATTTCTGAAATGCTCCAATCATTTAAGATGTCTTTTTGACAATGCTTTCAATATGATGCCACTGACTCCCGTTAGACGAGCAGGTTAAACCCAAATGTTTATGAAAATCAATTGTTTTTATATTGCAGCAATCAAAATTAAAATTAATGTCTTTTCGGCCATCTTTCAAAGTAAATAATATAGCTTCAGTTTTTTTCTTGTGTTTTATGTGCACTATTCCATTATAATGCGTAAGTAACAGGTTGTAGCTAATCTGTTCATTGAACCGCAAATGTTGTTGTTTTAAGGCGCCTGCGAACTGCCTGTCTGCGTAATGGGTGGACACAACGTCAACTAAACTACATCAAGTTACAGATGTGGCTTATCAGCTTGACCATGTACGAAAGCCTTATGTGATGCAGACCCGTCACACCGTAAACCCAGGTTGGGCTCCTACAAAAGCACATTGTGTGAAGGTCATGCTTATTTGTTTTTCCTTCTATTTTTGTAATCTCTTCTAAAGAGTTGTGTGTTTTTTCCACACTCTATCTCACCAGGACAAGAAGTTTATTATACATTTACATCAATACAAGCAGTTGTGTGAAGATTATCAGTTATCACCATCATCGCCCTGGATTCATGGCCTTGGGTTATTTTGGAAGCTTGACCACTAGACCACTGTTATGTGAAAATTATCATTACTGAATTGCTATTATCACTGCTTTTGTTCTGCCACTGTATTCGTACTGGAGTGGTCATTCCACGGCAAAATGTTGCATTATTTTGTAAACATAGCTAATTCTGGAATGCAATTGTTAATGTAGAGTGAGTGAGTGAGTGAGTAGTGGTGAGTATGGTTTTACGCCGCTTTTAGCAATATTCCAGCAAAATCACGGCGGGGACACCAGAAATGGGCTTCACACATTGTACTCGTATCGCATCGATTTGTTTTAGGGACAGATTTCTGGTCAACTTGTTGTTTAACTTGGAAATCGAAACATAACAATTTGAAGGTAGTCGGTTATAGTTTGTTTAGTATACCCACTAAACCTAATCCTTAACATGCTGGATGAATCGTAATGAAATATTTCTCAACCTCTGTCCATGTTTCCATATAATCCTTCTTCAACTCACTGCACCTTCTGAAATTGTTTGCCCGACGGTCCACCCCTGGGAGCTGAGACCTGGACCCACTATCACTCCATGGTCCACCCATGGGAGCTGAGACTTGGACCCACTATCACTCCATGGTCCACCCATGGGAGCTGAGACTCAAACCCACTATCACTCCATGGTCCACCCATGGGAGCTGAGACTCGGACCCACTATCACTCCTGTTCGACATTTGGGAGCTGAGACTTAGGACCCACTGTCACTTCATGGCCGACATCAGGGAGCTGAGACTTAGACCCCCTATCACCCATGGTCGACTCCTGGGAGCTGAGACTCGATCCACTATCACTTCATGGTCAACTCCTGGGAGCTGTGACTTAGACCCACTGTCACTCCATGGTCGACTCCTGGGAGCTGAGACTCCACTATCACTTGATGATCCACTCTGGGAGCTGTCACTTCATGGTCGACTCCTGGGAGCTGAGACTGACTTACTTCATGGTCACCCTGGGAGCTGTCTTAGGACCCACTCCATGGCCGACATCTGGGAGCTGAGACTCGGATCCACTATCACTCCATGGTCAACTCCTGGGAGCTGAGACCCGGACCCACTATCACTCCATGGTCCACCCCTGGGAGCTGAGACTGAGATCCACTATCACTCAATGGTCGACCCATGGGAGCTGAGACTGGGATCCACTGTCACTCCATGGTCGACCCCTGGGAGCTGAAACTGGGATCCACTGTCATATCATGGTCAATCCCTGGGAGCTGAGACTTAGACCCACTATCACTCCATAGTCCACCCCTGGTCCACCCCTGATCCACCCTTGGACCGCTATTTTTTACGATAGGGGGCCACTTGCTGGTAGAACAGCCAGGTAATCAACCAGCGTGTGTAGTGAAATTTCAATTTCACACGTGCAACTCGCACACCTGGCTGTTCTTCCAACAAGTGTTCTTCCCTCGTAAGAAATAGCTAAAAGTGGCAACAAATAATGATCGTTTGTTAAACAACTTTTCATTCGGGTGTTCAAAATTATGAGACAATTCATCAGAGTTGGTCGGTCGATTCCATGTGACTGTGCAAAGTTATTTTGTTGGATTTATTAGATTTTGTGTTAGTGAGCAATTCATTGATCGCAAATGAAATCAAACGGACCGTAGGGTTTCAACTTATCCTTGTTTGCCAGTAGAGGTTATAGCTTTGGCCCCTCCCACCGGAGACCTATTTTCTATTCTTCTCGTGGATAATATGCATGAATACCATTTCTACTATGTATGGTTAATAGATAGACAGTCTGGCACAAACTGTAATATATCTTGTCTTAATGATTCTCAACATTTAACCAGGCAGAGTACCGTCCCTTGGGTGAGTCAGGATCCTATGATCGTGGGTTTAAATCCCTGATTATGTTTCTGGGTATGTATACACAGTCGAACAGTCGGTCTATCATCTCGACCTGCAATAACTTTGAATTTCCACCCACCATCAAGCCTGCAATTCACTGAATACTGTTCAAAGTGGCGTTGGGGCGGTTGGGTAGCTCCAGTGGTTAAAGCTTTGCTCGTCACGCCGAAAACCTGGGCTCGATTCCCCACGGGGTACAATGTGTGAAGCCCATTTCTGGTGTCCCCTGCCGTGTTATTGCTGGAATATTGCTAAAGCGGCGTATAACTCACTCACTCACTCAAAGTGGCGTGAAAGCCAGCACACGTACTTTCTCATTGACTCACCCCCTTTGGGGCAGTCACAGACCGCCTCGTGATTTACAAATCTGACCGGATCTAATTCTGATAAGATATCTAGCCTTTCTCCAAGGCTATACTGTATGATAAGAGCTTTAAGATATAGTTATTCAATTATGGACCAGTATTAAAACGGACAGGACATATAAGGACGCTGCAATTTTATAGGAACACATTGTTCTTACTATTTATACAGTATAGAAATTCATTATTTAAACCGATATCTGTTGCTTAGAGACTTGCTCGTCTAGTAAAACACCCTCAGTTCGTGACCTTACATCTGGTGAGAGGTCGCTCTGTGATAGAACGAAAAGTTGTTTGTCGAGTGTAGAGCCATATTATTGGAATTTTCAAATTGTTTCCAAACTTCAACATGTTAGGATCAGTTCAAAGTTCAGTATAAAAACTCATTGGGATCTGAGACTCCTGAACTAAAATGATGTTTACACCCACAGTGAGATTGTCTGAAAAGCCGAATCCCATTGTGGAATAATTTATGAAGTTCATTGGGCGGTAGAGTTTCAAGCAAAGCTGAAACCAACCGCTTTTTTTAATGGCATACTGTAAAACATGGAGTGGAGTCTTGGAGTGGGGCCTTGGAGTGGAGTCTCGGAATGGAGTCTTAAAGTAAATATTTAGGCCACGGACTTTGTTTGCTTTTTATCATAAGGCTAGCTAAACCAAAACATTCGTTTCATCATCTGTAGCTGGTTGGTGTTATCAGTTTTATCAGAAGGCAGGTTAACAGCTACAACCGTTTATTGTTCACAGATATGTAAACATTCGGAGATTTGATTTAACAAAATGCACTCTGATCTAACTTTTGACCTAATAAATAGCAGCTAAATCTCTTCATAGTATGATATTAATTCTACGTTGAACACGTTTGCTGTGTGAACACTCGAGTGGGCAAACTCGTAAAATAATTGAATAATAATCACAGACCACTAAGGTGAACCTGAAGGTCAGCTACTACAATCTGGGCTGGTAAAGGGGACTCCCAAAGGAGGGTGGGGGTTCAACAGTCGATTAGGTCACACACAAAGGTCACACGTATGTTACGTCATAAAAACAAAAAATGGCGGATATGGGCCACACACACACCTCCCTCACCCCCCACCCCACCCCTTTACAACAGTCTGGTGACACAATAGGGCGTTAACTGTATTTATCTCCAACTTATAACATTAGAACGAGAGACTCCCTTTTAAATGTTGATCTGTAGACGGTATATGTAATTTTTCTCCCCACCGAAAACAGCCGTCGGTGACAATAATAGGCGTTAATCAGCATTTATCTCCAAACATATAACGTTAGGAACGAGAGACGTTTACATGTTGATCTGTAGACGGTATATGCAAGTATTCCTAACAAAAACAGATGTAGGCATTACTAACAGGGCGTTAACTGCATTTATCTCCAACTTTTAAAATTAGAACGAGAGACGAAAATTATAAATACAATAAAAAGGAGGCCAGAGACTTTCTTCATTTTCAAACTGTGGTACCCTACACTTGCCACACATTCCAGACTTGCATGGGCTGCATTGGGTATATTTGTTTCAGGGTCTGTATGAAAGAGTATAGACTAACAGCTAGTTTCTTGAAATGAACATACTCATTATTTTAAAGAAAATAAAAGTTTCTACATTAAAAAATTATGAATACAATAAAAAGGAGCCTAGAGACTCTTCTTTCATTTACAAACTGCAGTAACTTCGACTTGCCACACATTCCAGACTTCATGGGCTACATTGGGTATATTTGTTTCCAGGGTTTGTATGAAAGAGTATAGACTAACAGCTAGTCTCTGAAATGAACAAAACTAGCATTTTAAAGAAAATAAAAGTTTTACATTAAAATCATAAATACAATAAAAGGGAGCCTAGAGACTTTCTACAAAACAGCCTTCAGTTCTTATGTTGTTATGACATTAGTATGTGATAACATCAAATATATCATTGCTATGTTTCAACGCGACATTTTACAATTTAGCGGGATTAGGAAAACTGGCAGCACTCATTTAACTGAGAGACATTTTAAGATACACACATGGTGGAAGTCGAGAAATCATGAGCTCCCTAGTGAAATGATATCAAGTAGAAAACATGGTGGAATACAAATAGAAGCGTCCATATGAGTATATCCCTCTTCGTATGGTCAGAACGTGACCCCTTTGTGTACATTATTTCAATCTCGCCGATAACTTCAGCAAAAGGGCGTAGTATTCCGTTTTAATATATAAAGTCATTGCTGTATATTGTATTTCAAATTTAATGACATGATTTAAGTGGCTCCATTTTATGTTAAAACATTATTATACATACATACCTTTACCAAACAATGTCTTAGTATTTGAAATTAATATTTCATAACTAATTATTACTAATAAGCAGTAATAATTCATAACAGGGAGTGGTACAGGTTTGACAGGGAATATAAGTCGATCACCTGTGCTGTACAAGCTTTGCTGATTACAAGAATAAACGCTCCACCGCTCTATCGTCTACGTTTGTCTGTCTGGCCTTTAATTGTTCTTGGTTGCTTCAATATTCACTGAGTACATCTATTCATATGTTATATATGCGATTATTAAGCAAACACAACATTGATCAGGACATGAATTCACAAACAACATTCCAATCACCGTGATTCCTACAGTACTAAGTTAAGGCTTGTGGAGCTTTGTTGAGGCCCTTTGGTAGGTTTTGTGTTCTTTGTTTCGCCCACTACTGCGTTGATTTCTGGCTTTGTTTTAGCTAATTTTCCTTTGTCTGAATGGTAGAAGGAAATTGTATACTACTACTACTACTACTACTACTACTACTACTACTACTACTAATGCATTGTGTTGTGTAAGCAGTAATTCCTGTATAGTACTTACTTCAGTCATACAGACTCTGAAGCAAATATATCCAAGAAAAACCTAACGCAAGTCTTGAAAATATGGCAAGTCTAGAATCCTACAGCTTCTGAAAAATGAAGAGAGTCTCAGGGCGATAAATTGGGTATTTGGGTCAAAGGTCACATATTTGAGATAATGTCACTGGCCAAAGTTTAAAGCCTACTAGACAGCTGATTGTCTCCCTGGTTTCAGTAGATAGGTCACGGTGTATAACTAGGGAAAACATCTATCCACAAGGTACAGTTGGTTGTTGGGATGATCAGCGATAATATCCAAAATGAAACAAATTGTCCTGAAAAATGCTCGAAACATAACATTTATGCCTCTAGACTGTTTCACAAATGCAAGAAATTGTCTACCAAGATGCTGCAAGATGTGTTTTTCTCAATGTTAGAAGTCGCAATCCCATCCATCCCCAACCAAAACATAGTAACTCGCGAAAGAATGATAGTTGGTTGGTTGTTTAACCCCGCACTCAGCAGTATTCCAGCTATAGAGGCTTTCTATCAATAAATGATCGAGTCTGGACCAGACAACCCAGCGATCAACAGCATGAGCATCGATATATATACAATTGGGAATACGATGACATGTGTCAACCAAGTCAGCGAGCCTGATCACCCAATCCCCATTAGTCACCTCTTACGATAAGCATTGTGTTGTTGAAGATCAATTCTAACCCGATAAACTAAACTGGCTCTCCTACTCACTCACCACTTACAGACTATTTGGGAACGAAGGAAGTAAAGTAGTTAACTATATATCCAATCCAGACCATAATATTAAGTAGATTACATAAGTCTAGATTACAGCAGTTTCTTTAGGGCCTGTACAAAACCGCATGGATGACCGGCATCTGTAAGGTCTGCTTCGTTTGTTTAACGAGACTCTCAGCTATATGCAACAGGGAGTAAATAATCCAGTCTGACCAGACAATGATCACCATCGTGAGAGCATCGATGTAACCCCATCCAAGATAATATGGAGGGTAAGAATAACATTTTTTTCCTACAAAATAAGGGTTGTTTGTAATTATAATCTGACTGTCAAGAGGAATTACTTTGAAATTCTTGATAATGTCTGAATTTCACTTTATATTCACCTGTATGCCTTGCTGATGTCTGTCTCTTAAAATGCTTATTAACATTGAATGGTGGTGTAGCTTAGTGGTTAAAGCGTTCGTTCGCCACGCCGAAGATCAGGGTTCGATTCCCACAAGGTAGAATGTGTGGATCTCTGTAGACCTTTAATTCGTATTAATTATGATGTTTTGACGCCAGTTCTTTGAATAGGGACAACATGTTATTTATGTTTATACACTATAGGAATGTAATACTTACACAACACATAGCGGATTTCGACACTCTGTGCATGTCTAAGGATACATTTGTCAGGGAAAGCATGACCGTGTGTTTAAGGAATGCGCATGGTACCATAGGTCTGTCATACAAACCCTGAAATAAATATGTATCTTTAACGCAGCTCCATGCAAGAGTGGGTAAGTCTAGGATTTCCACTGCTTCCAGGGTCTCTTGATAATATAGAAAGTCTCTGGGCTCCTTTTATTGTATTTATGGGATTTTTAATGTAGGAACTTTTTATTTTCTTTGGTGCGAAAATGCTAGTTTGTTCATTCTAGAGACTAGCTGTTAGTCTATACTCTTCATACAGACCCCTGAAACAACATAATCTAACAGCCCATGCAAGTCTGGAATGTGGCAAGTCGAGATTACTGCAGTTTCAACAAGAGTCTCTATGCTCCTCTTTATTGTATTTAAGGATTTTAATGTAAAACTTTTATTTTCTTTAAAATAATAGTATGTTCATTTCCATAAACTAGCTGTTAGTCTATACTCTTTCATACAGACCCTGAAACAAATATACCCAATGCAAAGGCATGCAAGTCTGGAATGAGTGGCAAGTGTAGATTTACCGCAGTTTGAAAAATGAAGAAAGTCTCTGGCCTCCTTTTTTTGTATTTATAATTTTTTAATTTGAAAACGTTTCACTCTAAGTAAAGCATGCCCATTTAATGTGATTCTTGTAACAGGTAAGCTAAAAGTTGTTTTAATTTGTTAGATAAAAGTGCCTATACCCGTTTACAGATCAACATGAAAAGAAGTCTCTAGTCTCTAATGTTATAAGTTGGAGATAAATACAGTTAACGCCCCATTGTGTCACCGACAGCTGCTTATGTTGGAAAAATGCATATACCGTCTACAGATCAACATGTAAAGCTCTCTCGTTCTAACGTTATAAGTTGGAGATAAATGCAAAGTTAACGCTCCTATTGTGTCACCGACAGCTGTTTCTTTGTTGGGACAAATGCATATACCGTCTACAGATTTCAACATGTAAAGGTCTCTAGTTCTCTAATGCGTTATAAATTGGGAGATAAAATACAGTTAACGTCCACTGTGTCCACTGACAGCTGTTTATGTTAGGGGAAAATGCATATACCAGTCTACAGATCAACATGTAAAGGTCTCTAGTTCTAATGTTATAAGTTGGAGATAAAATACAGTTAATGCCCAATTGTGTCACCTGACAGCTGCTTTATGTTAGGAAATGCATATACCGTTTTACAGATCAACATGTAGTTATTCCTTAGTCTCTAATGTTATAAGTTGGAGATAAATACAGTTAACTAACTGTGTCACCGACAGCTGTTTTGTTGGGACAAAATGCATATACCGTCTACAGATCAACATGTAAAAGGTCTCTTTAGTCTCTAATGTTATAAGTTGAGATAAATGAAGTTAACGCCCAATTGTGTCACTGACAGCTGTTTATGTGAAAAATGCATAAACCGTCTACAGATCAACATGTAAAGGTCTCTAGTCTTAATGTTATAAAT